>NW_007734642.1:24091-24736 GCF_000696425.1 Galeopterus variegatus | reverse complement strand
GCTCTCTCCCACAGAGCAACCAATTAGCAGCTTTTGAGGAGCAGCAACAGAGGACCCGAAATCTGTGCTGGAGTGGACACCAGCCGCCTGCCACGGGACCCCAGTTCAGGTTGCTCCCCATTCCGTAGAGAGATTTTAGAGCTTCTGGGCCCACATGCCCCAAGCCTGCTGGCCAGAGAAGGCAGGCAGGGCCAGGGCAGGACTTCCAGCACAGGCTGGTCCTGCCACCCTGAGAGACATACAGCCTCAGGGCTCCCACACTCCAAGCCAGCCAAACCGGGGAAGGCAGGTGGGGCAGGAATTCTGGCCTAGGCCATCCCCATCTCCGAGAGTGACTCAAAAGGCTCCGGGCTTCCACGTCCCAAGCCAGACGAGCCAGTGAAGGCAGGCAGGGTGGGACTTCTGGTCCAGGCTAGTTTCTGCTGTCCAAAAGCAGCAGTCCCTTCAGGATACAAGCCAGACATCAGGATGAAATGAGTGGACTGTGATACCCCTGACCACAATGACAAAACACCAAATGAAAGAAACCAGAAATATGAAAAATCAAGAAAGTATATCTCCACCTAAGGAAATTAATAGCTTTCAAGCACTAGATCCTGTAGAACAGGAAGTCTTTGAAATGACAGACAAGGAATTTAGAGTAAC
>NW_007734642.1:20157-23633 GCF_000696425.1 Galeopterus variegatus | reverse complement strand
TAAGGAAATTAAATGAGATACAAGAAAACTCAGTGAAACAATACAATGAAATGAGAAAAAACATACAGGATCTGAAAAAAGAAATGTACAAAGAAATCAATGCCTTGAAAAAGAATGTAGCTGAGCTTGTGGAGCTGAAGGATTCATTCAACGAAATAAAAAACACAACAGAGAGTTTAACAAGCAGGCTTGAACAAGCAGAAGAGATAATTTCTGACCTCAAAGACAGGCTGTTTGAATTATCACAGGCAGACCAGAAAAAAGAAAAAGGAATCAAAAAAATTGAAGAAAATTTAAGAGAGACAACTGACAGCCTTAGGCACTCAAATATCCGAATCCTGGGTATTCCAGAAGGGGAGGAAAAAGGAAATGGCATTGAAAACATATTCAATGAGATAATAACAGAAAACTTCCCAGGTATAGGGAAAATCACAGATCCCCAGATTCAGGAAGTCCAAAGATCACCAAACACATTCAACCCCAAAAGGTCCTCTCCAAGACATGTGATAATCGAACTGACAAAATTCAAAGAAAAAGAGAATCTTAAAAGCCACAAAAGAGAAGCAGCAAGTCACCTATGAGGGAGCCCCAATCAGAATAACATCAGACTTTTCATCAGAAACTCTAAAAGCCAGAAAAGAATGGGATGATATATTCAAAACACTAAAAGACAAAAATTGCCAGCCAAGAATACTTTACCCAGCAAGGCTATCCTTCCAAAATGAAGGACAAATAGTACATTTCTCAGACAAACAGAAACTGTGGGAGTTCACTACTACATGACCAGCCCTACAAGAAATTCTCAAGGAAGTACTGGGTTTGGTACCACATAAACAACCATCACTCCCATGAATCCACAAGAAAGAACAATACCTACCAGCAAAACAAAAATGCTAACAAAAGAGAGAAAAAATAGTTTATCACCCCAAGAAACCAACGAATACAGAAGACAAGCAGAAAATTTGAAAGAAAGGAACAAAAGATATTTAAGACATCTAAACAAAAATCAGTATAATACTAGGAGTAAATCAACACCTTTCAATAATAACTCTGAATGTAAAGGGACTAAATTCCCCATTCAAAAGACACAGACTGACGGACTGGATTAAAAAGATGGATCCAACAATATGCTGTCTCCAAGAGACTCACTTGAACTCTAAAGACACACATAGACTGAGAGTGAAAGGATGGAAAAAGATACATCCTGCAAGTAGAAATGAAAAATGAGCTGGAGTAGCTATTTTTATATCAAATAAAATAGACTTTAAAGCAAAAACCATTAAAAGAGATAAAGATGGCCAATATATAGTGATAAAAGGATCTATCCATCAAGAAGACATAACAATCATAAATATATATACACCTAATGTCGGAGCAGCCAGATTTACAAAGCGAACACTATTAGATTTAAAGAAAGAAATAGACACTAACACCATAATAGCTGGGGACCTGAACACCCCACTCTCATCATTGGACAGATCACCTAGGCAAAAAACCAACAGAGAAACACAAAATCTAAACAATATTTTAGACCAATTGGACTTGGCAGATATCTACAGAACATTCTACCCAACAACCTCAGAATATTCATTCTTCTCATCAGCACATGGAACATTCTCCAGGATAGACCACGTTACATCACAAAGCAAGTCTTAACAAATTCAAAAAAATTGGAATTATTCCATGTATTTTTTTCTGATCACAATGGATTAAAATTAGAAATCAATACTAAATGAAATTCTGAAAACTATACAAATTCATGGAAATTAAACAACATTCTACTTAATGACATGTGGGTCCAAGAAGAAATTCAACAGGAAATTAAAAAATTTCTTGAAACTAATGAAAATAATGACATATCATACCAAACCTGTGGGATACTGCAAAAGCAGTATTAAGGGGGAAATTTATCACATTAAATGTTTACTTCAGAAGAATGGAAAGATAGCAAATAAACAACCTAACACTTCACCTTAAAGATCTAGAATTACAAGAACAATCCAAACCTAAAGTTAGTAGATGGAAAGAAATAATTCAGATCAGAGCAGAACTAAATGAAATAGAAACTCGAAAAACAATACAAAAGATCAATGAAACAAAAAGTTGGGTTTTTTTTAAAAGATTAATAAAATCGACAAACTTTTAGCAAGACAAACTAAGAAGAGAGAAGACTCAAATAAAAATTAGAATTGAAAAAGGTGATATTACAACAGACACCTCAGAAATACAAGGAATCATTAGAGACTACTACAAACATCTCTATGCCAACAAATTTGAAAATCTGGAGGAAATGGATAAATTTCTGGATGCATACAAATTACCAAAACTGAGCCAAGAAAATATACAATATCCTAGCAGACCAATAACAATAAAAGAGATTGAAGCTTTTATCAGAAGGCTCCCAACAAAGAAAAGCCCAGGACTGGACGGGTTCACTGCAGAGTTCTACCAACTCTTCAAAGAGAAACAGAACATTCTCTACAAAGAGAAACTGATACCAATTCTCTACAAACTGTTCCAAAAGATTGAAACAGAGGCCATTCTCCCAAACTCAATCTATGAGGCAAATATCACCCTGATACCAAAACCAGACAAAGATGCATCAAAAATAGAAAACTACGGGCCAATATCTTTGATGAATATAGATGCAAAAATCCTCAATAAAATACTAGCTAACAGAATACAGCAACACATACAGAAAATTATACACCATGATCAAGAGGGATTCATCCCAGGGATGCATGGTTGGTTCAACATACACAAATCAATAAATGTGATACACAACGTTAATAAAAGCAAAGACAAAAACCATGATCATCTCTATTGATTCTGAAAAAGCATTTGACAAAATTCAATATCCTTTCATGATAAAGACTCTCTATAAGTTAGGCATAGATGGAACATATCTCAACATAATTAAAGCCATATACGATAAGCCCACTGCCAATATCATCCTGAACAGGGAAAAGCTGAAAGCTTTTCCCTTAAAAACAGGAATAGACAAGGATGCCCACTCTCACCACTCCTATTCAACATAGTGTTGGAAGTACCACCCAGAGCAATCAGAGAAGAGAAGGAAATAAAGGGCATCCAGACTGGAAAGGATGAAGTCAAGCTGTCCCTTTTTGCAGATGATATGATCCTATACATTGAACAACCTAAAGCTTCTATTTAAAAACTCCTAGAGTTGATAAATGATTTCAGCAAAGTTGCAGGATACAAAATCAACACACAAAAATCAGGAGCAATTCTATACTCCACCAGTGAACATGCAGAAAAAGAAATCAAGAAAGCTAGCTTATTTATAATAGCCACCAAAAAAATAAAATATTTAGAAATAAAGTTAACCAAGTATGTGACAAATCTCTACGAAGAGAACTACAAACCACTATTGGGAGAAATTAAAGAGGACACGAGAAGTTGGAAAGATATCCCATGCTCTTGGATTGGAAGAATTAACATTGTGAAAATGTCCA
>NW_007734642.1:17099-19732 GCF_000696425.1 Galeopterus variegatus | reverse complement strand
ATGGAACAACAAAAGAGCACACATAGCCAAAGAAATCCTGAGCAAAAAAAATAAAGATGAAGGCATAACACTACCTGACTTTAAACAATATTAAAAGGTATAATAACCAAAACAGCATGGCACTGGCATAAAAATAGACACACAGACCAATGGAATAGAATAGAGAACCCAGAAATCAATCCAAACACCTACAGCCATCTGATCTTTGGCAAAGGCAGCAGAGCTACATACTGGGGAAGAGACTGCCTTTTCAACAAATGGTGCTGGGAAAACTAGATATTCATATGCAGGAGAATAAAACTAGACCGATATCTTTCACCATATACCAAAATCAACTCAAAATGGATTAAATAATTAAACATATATCCTGAAACAATAAAACTGCCTATTGAAAACATAGGAGAAACACTCCAGGAGGTGAGAGTGGGTACAGAATTCATGAATAGGACCCGAAAAGCACAGACAACTAAAGGTAAAATAAACAAATGGGATTATATCAAACTAAAAAGCTTCTGCACAGAAAAAGAAACAATCAACAGAGTAAAAAAACAACCAACAGAGTGCGAGAAAATATTTGCTAAATATACATCTGACAAAGGATTAATATCCAGAATATACAAAGAATTCAAACAACTTTACAGCAAAAAAACAAATAACCCAATTAAAAAATGGGCGAAGGAGCTGAACAGGCATTTCTCAAAGGAAGATATATGAATGGCCAACACACACATGAAAAAATGCTCAATATCACTTAACATCTGGGAAATGCAAATCAAAACCACACTGAGATACCATCTCACTCTAGTTAGGATGGCTAACATCCAAAAGACTGAGAATAATAAGTGCTGGAGAGGTTGTGGAGAAAAAGAAACCCTCATCCACTGTTGGTGGGGCTGCAAAATGGTGCAGCCTTTATGGAAAATGAAACAGAGATTCCTCAAACAATTACAGATAGATCTACCATATGACCCAGCGATTCCACTGCTGGGAATATACCCAGAGGAAAGGAAATCATCATGCCAAAGAGATACCTGCACTCCAATGTTTATTGCAGCTCTATATACAATAACCAAGAGCTGGAACCAGCCCAAATGTCTATCATCAGATGAATGGATAAGGGAACTGTGGTATATCTACACAATGGAATACTACTCTGCTATAAAAAAGAAAGGAATACTACCATTCGCAACAACATGGATGGACTTGGAGAAAATTATATTAAGTGAAACAAGTCAGGCACAGAAAGAGAAATACCACATGTTCTCCCTTATTTGTGGGAGCTAAAAATTAATAAATAAATAAACACACAAACAAAGGGTGGGGGTGGGGGAAAGAAGACAGACTAATCACAAAAATTCCTTGAACTATTTAAGTCAAGTGCATGATGTGGTGGGGGGAGAGGAACGGATAAAGGGGCATGAAAATCAAGTACAATGTATTTTGAGAAGTAAAATTAAATTAAATTAAATTCAAAAAGAAAAAAGAAAATACCTCTGATCTTGTGGAGGTCACAAAAAAAATATGGTGTTATAACACCAAGGTCAAGGATTTGGATCCCCATACTGGCCAGCTGACAAAAGCAAAAAAAAAAAAAAAAAGAAAGAAAGAAAAGAAAAGAAAAAGAATAAATAAAACTACTAAATTTAAAAAATAAACTAATTAAAATAAAAAAGAAGAAAGATTTCACATAAATAGCCTAACATTATGCCTCAAGGAACTAGAAAAAGAAGAACAAACTAAACCCAAAGTTAGCAGAAGGAAGGAAATAATAAAGATCAGAACAGAAATAAATCAAATAGAGAATTATAAAACTATAGGAAAAAATCAACAAAATACTTGGTTTTTCCTGACTCCCTCAGTGTGGAATTCAATAATCGATACATATGCACAAATGGCTAGTAGGATTTATGTCTCAGGAGAATTCCACAGAGGGGAACATGCAGATTTTGAAGTGTGCAGTGATGTGTGGAATATATACTATAAATTCTAGGGAAACAATAGGATGGAGAATTGAGTAGGGGTAGAAGGGGTGACTTCTGTTGCTTCAACGTGTAATTGCTCAGGGTCTGGAATGCATGGGGATCCTTTCTTTTTTTAAGTTGCTTTGGTTTCAAGATCTCTTAGATATACCAAGTAACATATGAATGTTTATAAGTCTAGTTTAAGTATGACATTTATGAGCACAATTCTAGTGTATGTACAAAATCAGTTTGCTGCTGTCATTTAGCCAGCAGTGCCCTTCTCTGCCCTGTGGTGTCTGCACAGCTCCCACCACCTCTGTTTGGTGTTAGGCACATAAGGTTGAACGTGCAGTGGGGCCTGAGTACCTGGGGACATGCTGAAGAGGATGCTCACCACCAACCCTCTGTTTCCTTGTCTGCTTCTGTCATGAACATATGTTTGCTTGCAGTGGCTGGTACCATGACTGTTTTCGCTCTTTTGCCTAGTTAAGAGCTTTCAAAAGGATAATTGACGGGCTTATTTTTTCTTTTCTTTTCTTTCTTTTTTTTTTTTTTTTTTCGGTAAGTGGATCGCAACCCTTGGCTTGGTGTCGCCCGCACCGTGCTCAGCCAGTGAGCACACCAGCCATCCCTATATAGGATCCGAACCCACGGCAGGAGTGCCGCTGCACA
>NW_007734642.1:5628-16153 GCF_000696425.1 Galeopterus variegatus | reverse complement strand
GATATACCAAGTAACATATGAATGTTTATAAGTCTAGTTTAAGTATGACATTTATGAGCACAATTCTAGTGTATGTACAAAATCAGTTTGCTGCTGTCATTTAGCCAGCAGTGCCCTTCTCTGCCCTGTGGTGTCTGCACAGCTCCCACCACCTCTGTTTGGTGTTAGGCACATAAGGTTGAACGTGCAGTGGGGCCTGAGTACCTGGGGACATGCTGAAGAGGATGCTCATCACCAACCCTCTGTTTCCTTGTCTGCTTCTGTCATGAACATATGTTTGCTTGCAGTGGCTGGTACCATGACTGTTTTCGCTCTTTTGCCTAGTTAAGAGCTTTCAAAAGGATAATTGACGGGCTTATTTTTTCTTTTCTTTTCTTTCTTTTTTTTTTTTTTGTGACCGGTAAGTGGATCGCAACCCTTGGCTTGGTGTCGCCCGCACCGTGCTCAGCCAGTGAGCACACCAGCCATCCCTATATAGGATCCGAACCCACGGCGGGAGCACCGCTGTGCTCCCAGCACCACACTCTCCCGAGTAAGCCACGGGGTCGGCCCAATAGTGGACATTTTTGATATGTTATTGTAACTTTAATAAATATTCCCCTCTAAAAAAAAAGTTTGTTTAAAAAAAAAATCAACAAACCCTTAGCTATACTAACAAAAAAAGAGAGAAGACTCAAATAAGTAAAATCAGAAATGAGAGTGGAGACATTACAACAAACACCTCAGAAATAATGAAGATCATAAGAGATTATCACAAGCAATTATATGCCAACAAATTGAATAACTAGAGGATATGAATAAGTTCCTAAAGAAATACAACCTACCAAGATTGAATCAGAAAGAAATAGAAACCCTAAACAGACCAATAACAAATAAAGAGATTGATGTAGTAATTAAAAACCTCCCAACAAAGAAAAGCCCAGGACCAGATGGCTTCATAGCTGAATTCTACCAAACATTCAAAGAAGAATTAATATCAATCCTTCTTAAACTCTTCCTAAACATAGAACTATAGGAAATACTTCTGAACACATTTTATGAAGCCAGTATCACCTTGATCCTAAAGCCAAAAAAAGATACCACAAGAAAGGAAACTATAGGCCAATATCACTGATGAACATAGATGCAAAAATCCCCAAGAAAATACTAGCAAAGCAAATTCAACAACACATCAAAAAGATTATATGTATAACAAGTAGGATTTATCCCTGACATGCAAGGCTGGCTTAACATACGAAAATCATTCAATTTGGTGCATCACATTAACAGAGTAAAAGATTAAAACCACATTATTATGTCAACTGATACACAAAAAGCATTTGACAAAGTTCAACATCCTTTCTTGATAAAAACTCGATAAGTTAAGTATAGAAAGAAGTTTCTTCTTCATAATAAAAGCCATTTATGAAAAGCCCACAGCAACATAATCAATGGAGGAAAACTGAAAGCTTTTACTCTAAGATCTGATACAAGTCAAAGATGCCCACTCTTGCCTCTTCTATTCAATGCAGGACTGGAAGTACTAGCAAGAGCAATTAGACAAGAAAAAGAAATGAAAGGCATACAAATTGGAAAGAAGAAATGAAATTATTCTTATTTGCAGCTGACATGATCTATATGTATAAAACCCTAAAGATTCCACAAAACAACTTTTAGAACTAATGAATGAATTCAGTAAAGTTGCAGGATACAAAATCAATATTAAAAAATCAGTTGCTGGGCCCGCCCGGTAGCGCACTGCTATAGTGCGCCACTTGGGAAGTGCGGTGGCGCTCCCGCCGAGGGTTCGGATCCCACATACAGACTGGCCGCTCACTGGCTGAGCGAGGGGCGGGAGCAACACCGAGGGTTGCGATCCCGTGGCCGGTCACGAAAAAAGACAAAAAGGAAAAAAAAAAATCAGTTGCATTTCTATATGCCAATAATGACCTATTTGGAAAAAGAAAATCAAGAAAAACATCCCATTTATGATAACATCAAAAAGAAGAAAATACTTAGGAGTAAATTTAAACAAGGAGGTGAAAGAGCTGTACACTGAAAACTACAAAACTCTGATGAAAGAAATTGAAGAATATACAAATAAATGGAAAGATATCCAGTGTTCATGGATTAGAAGAATTAATATTATTAAAATGTTCATACTATCCAAAGCAATATACAAATTCCATGCAGCCCCTATCAAAATTCCAATGGCATTTTTCACAGAAGTAGAAAAAACAATTCTAAAATTTGTATGGAACCACAAAAGACCCTGAATAGCTAAAGCAATTCTGAGAAATGAGAACAAAGTTGAAAGTATCACACTTCCTGATTTCACATTATATTACAAAGCTGATAATCAAAACAGTATGGTAGTAGCATAAAACTGACACATAGACTAATGGGACAGAAGAGAGTCTAGAAGCAAATCCAAACATACACATTCATCTAATTTTTGATGAGGGCACCAAGAAGACAAATAGGAAAAGGATAGTTTCTTCAATAAATGGTGTTGGGAAAACTGGATATCCACATGCAAAACAATAAAATTGGACCCTTACTTTATATTATACACAAAAATAAAATTCTTAAAAGACCTAAACATATGACCTAAAACCACAAAACTGCTAGAAGAAAACATAGGGGAAAAGCTCCTGATGATTTTTGAGATATTATACTAAAAACTGAGGCTACAAAGGCAAAAATAAATAAATGGGACATCAAACTAATAGCAAAGGAAAGAATTTAAAAAATGAAAATGCAACATATTGATTGGAAGAAAATATTTGCAAACCATAATCTGATACATAAAGAACTCACACAACTCAGTAGCAGAAAAACAAATAACCCAATTTAAAAATGGACAAAGGACCCAAATACACATTTTTCCAAAGAAAACATAGAAATGGACTACAGGTATATGCAAAGATGCTCAGCATCACTGACCACCAGGGAAATGCAAATCATAACCACAGTGAGATATTACCTCGTACGTGTTAGGATGACTATTATCAAAAAGATAAATGATAACAAGTGTTGATGAGGGTGTGGAGAAAAAGGAACTCCTGTGCACTGTTGGTGGAAATGGAGATTGGTGTAGCCATTATGGAATACAGTATCAAAGTTCCTAAAGAAAGTAAAAATAGAACTGTCCTATGACCCAGGAATCCCTCTTCTGGGCATATACCCAAAGGAAATAAAATCACGACCTCCTAAAGATATCTGGATTCACATGTTCACTGCAACATTATCACAACAGCCAAGACAGAAACAACCTATGTGTCCGCTGAAAGATAAGAAGATTAAAAAATGATGGCATATATAGAAAATGGAATATTATGCAGCCTTAAATAAAAGGAGATCCTGCCATTTTCCACAATGTGGATGAACATGAAGGACATTGTGCTAAGTGAAATAGGGCAGACATAGAAAGAAAAGCATTACATGATCTCACATATATTTCATACAGAAAAATATGCGTAAAATCATTTGAAATGAATATGCTAATTTGCTTGACTTTAATAAACATTTTACTATGTTTAAGTATATCAAAATATCATGTGGTACACTTTAACCATATATAATAAAAAATACAAATTTGGGAACAGATTTAGAGATTTACAATATCTGATTTTAAGACTTATCATAAAGCTACAATAACTGATACAGGAGAGTGTACATAAAGATAATTAAATATACCAATGGGATAGAATGGAGAATCTAGAAATAGACTCACAAATATGTGACTTTTGGCAAAAGATCAAAAGCCATTCAATTGGTAAAAGAAAGCATTCTTTTTGAAAAATAATGTTAGAGAATTTTCTTAAATAGTGCTGGCACAACTGGATATTGATATGGGGAAAATGAACCTTAACTCCTACCTCACACCATACATAAATATTAATTAGAAATAGATGGTAGCGCCAAGCTTCACTTTTACTCATATCAATATGTGGTTGTCTCAGCTCTTCTTCCTCTCTAATCCTAGGTGTTGTCAGTCTTTTTCATTTCACCCATTCTAGTGTCATTAACGGAAGAGGACCAAACAGAACTCTCACACATTGTAAAATGGTGAACTCACTTTGGAAAACTGTTTGGCATTTTCTTTAAACCATTAAACATATATCTACCTATTACCAGCGAATCTATTCTTTGTTACTTACTCAAAAGAATAAAAATGTGTCCACAAAAAAAAAACTTGTTCAAGAATGTTCGGTAAAATGGTGAACTCACTTTGGAAAACTGTTTGGCATTTTCTTTAAACCATTAAACATATACCTATTACCAGCGAATCTATTCTTTATTACTTACTCAAAATAATAAAAATGTGTCCACAAAAAAAAAAAACTTGTTCAAGAATGTTCATATCAGTTTCATTCATAAAAGCCTCAAAGTGTTAACAACCCAGCCTCCTTCAACAGGCAAACCAGTAAACAAATGGTGGTATTTTTATACAATGAAAATACTATTCAACAATTTAAAAAATTAACCACTGATGCACACAATAATACAGATGAATCTCAAAATATTATGCTGAGTGAAAGAAACCAGACACAAACAAGTATATACAGTGTGCTTTCATTTATATGAAACTCAAGAACAAGCAAAACTAGTCTATGGTGATAGAAAGAAGAACAGCTGCCTATTAGTGGTGGGTGAGGATTGGGAACTTTCAGAAGGGATATTAGGGTACTTTCTGCAGCAATGAAAATGTTCTATGTTTTGGTTGCAGTGTTGGTCATTGATGTGTATATTTGTCAAAATCCATCAGGTTACACATTTAAATTATGTGCATTTCACTGTACGTAAATTTTACTTCATATGAAAAAAAATCGTGTTGGCTGCATGACAGTGTTGTGGCTAGAGGAAAGGTTGGAGAGCAGCCAGCAGGCTATGGTAGCTAACCACATAAGAGATGACAGTGACCTGGATTAAAGAGGCAGCAGTGGACATTGAGACATTTGAAATAATAGTCTCCTCTAGAGCATCTTCTCTTAGGATAACGGTCATCATAAACCTCCTTTCACCCCTGATAGTATGTACCATTTACCCCATTACATTAATTCCACTAACATTATTGAATATCCCCCTCAGCCAGGTACCTAATCATTTTCCTCCTTCTCAAGAGTTCTGTTTTTATATGTTGGAATCCTGCCTGCATTCTAAATCAGCCTCTACCACTTATTAGTTGTGCAATCTTCGGCAAGTTTAATAATTCTCCAGAGCCTCAGCATACTTCTTTCATAAATGGTGATAATAATTATATTTATTCTGAAGGCTTATTAGGAAGATTTAATATAGATAAATGATGCTTATTCTTAGGTTTAAATAGGACCATAATGACAAAGTGACTAGTCCAGTACCTAACACACAGTAGGTAGTGAAGAAATAATAGACCCTTTCCTTCTCCCCTAGTCTCCCTACCTAGGTTATGAGCTCCCCAAGGGCAGGGCCATCACTGCTTCTATGCTTGTCTTCCCAGTAGCACAGTGAACCACTATGATATTAGTGCTGCAAATACCTGCTTTCTTTTTGGTCAAAACTATCACAAAGTAAGATGCTTGGTAGAGGGGGTTCTGGGTGCAGATTTCTGGGGAAACACAGACAGCACCCACAGTCTTTGGAGAACATGGATTTACCCTAATTAGAACCCAACAAAAGTCAAATTTTCAAGTGAGACTCAGATCTTTGGGGGCTCAGTTCAACTTTCTGGTTGGGAAGTTTTGAAAAAATGTGTGTTTCTAAATAAAAGCTAAGGCGAAAAGCTCACTTAAGGAAAAAAAAAAAGAAAGCTATTAAAGACCATTAACTTAAATAGTGCCTCAAAAAGCAATATTATGATGAATTCGAAGCCAAAAAGAAAAAGAAACATATGGATTAGATTCCCCTGGAAATATATCAGCTTTTAAACATAGGGAAATGGTGCTCAAGAAAATGTGTAGGCTTTGTTGAGCTCAAAGCACAAACCATTTTCTGAGTTTATTAAGAGGTTTGCATACTTGTGATGAGCCCAGAGCATGCTCCATATCCTTTGGTCAAGTGGTATCAGACCATTAGTCCTCAAAAGCCAATCAGTGCATCAAAATTAAACACATTTGGATGTGACAGAGACATTCTGTGAAAACACCAAATTTGAGGGAGAAATGGACTTGGAATCAAAGGTAACTCATCAGACAGGCTTCCACTGGCTTTCGAGGAAAGAACTATGGCTTCCAGTTAAAGATGGGAAATTTAAAAAACATGCACTTACCTTTACTCCCTCCAGAAACACTATTTAATTGACAATACAAAGAACTTTGTTATGATAGAATCCCTATGGACAAAAAGAACAGGAGGATATAAAACAGCAAGCACATCCTGGAAGCTGAACAAATGATAACCAACTTAGTAGTGACAAAAGCCAAAATCAAGTGGTCCAGAATTGGCAACAGCATTACCTTTGGAACTGGGGATGAATGTGCATCTAAAAAGAGGACTGGTTTATAATCTGTTTGAGAAAACACCGAAACTTCACATTTCCACCCTCACTCCATGTTACCAGGTGACAACATCTTCCCTCACTTAAAGAATACTTAAGCACATCCTGGAAGCTGAACAAATGATAACCAACTTAGTAGTGACAAAAGCCAAAATCAACTGGTCCAGAATTGGCAACAGCATTACCTTTTGAACTGGGGATGAATGTGCATCTAAAAAGAGGACTGGTTTATAATCTGTTTGAGAAAACGCCGAAACTTCACATTTCCACCCTCACTCCATTTTACCAGGTGACAACCTCTTCCATCACTTAAAGAATACTCTTTGGAGAGGATGACACAGTCTTGAGATCACCAAGCACAGGTGAAGGTGAAAGTATCAAAAGAAAAACAGAAAGATTAAGTGAAACTATATACTGTTATAGATAGTATGAATTGTGTCCCCCCAAAATTCATGTATTGAAGGCCTAAACTTCAATGTGACTATATTTGGAAATAGGGCCTTTAAGGTTAAGTTAAGGTTAAATGAGGTCACAAGGGTGAGGTCCTAATCCGATAAGACTAGCCTTCTTATAAGAAGAGGAAGTGACACCAGAGTAAGAGCTTTCTCTCTCAGTGCACGCACAGAAGAAAAGCCACGTGACGGCTCAGTGAGAAGGCAGCCATCTGCAAGTCACGAAGAGAGGCCTCACCAGAAACCAACCCTGCCAGCACCTTGATCTCAGACTCCCAGCCTCCAGAACTTTGAGAAAGTAAATTTCTGTTGTTTAAGCTACTTAGTCTGTGGTATTTTGTTACAGCAGCTGAAAAAGACTAATACACATACTGAATAAGGAGATATCTAGCTTCTTCCTCTACTAAGCTCCGAAATGCTGGTAATCAGACATACATCTTCCAGGCAGAAAACTAGAGAAGACTTCTTCCGAGCTATCTAATTAGTCCAAAAGACCAAAAAGATACAGCATTGAAGAATCCCTATGTAAACAGCCCAGCTAGATGATGCTACATAAACATCATAGTTTAAACAGACCTACTCAAGTACACAACAGGGCTTTCAAGTCAGCTTTTTAGTTACTTCCACTCTTAAATGTGAGCAAAAATCAAGAATTACTAGGCATTTGAGGAAACTACCTAACAGAAAATATAGAAACCAAAACAAATAGGTAAGGAGGAGAAAACTTTAATAAAACTATAATTAATATTAGAGAAGATATTACATTATTGAAACAAGGTGTTATTCTTAAAAGGAACATTTATCAGCACCGCACTCTCCCGTTAAAAGGAACATTTAAAAAGCAAAAGAATTATTGGAAATTCTTGAGAAATGATGGTAGAAACAAATGCAGGAAAAGCTTTAAAGATAGAGAATTGGCTTAGAAAATAGAAGACAAAAAGATAGAAAATTGGAGAAAAAGAAGAATATGAGAGAAATAACTCAGTAGATCCAACATCCCAGTAGTAGGAGTTAAGAGTGGGGGAGGAAGTAGAATGTAAATAAGAAAAAAATGAGATAAGAAATCATCAAGGAAATAATTTTCATAATTACCAGAATTGAAGGATCTGCGTTTTCAGCCTGAAAAGACCCACTAAATGCCCTGCACAACGAGAAAAAATATATCCACACCAAGGAACATTACTATGAAATTTCAAATTAATAGGGACAAAGAAAAACTTCTATAGTAGAGGGAGAGAGAGAAATAGATTTTATACAACAGCCTTCTTAGCAACACTGGAAGCTTGAAGACAATGGCACAAGTCCATCTTCTGAGAGAAAAGTGTCTACAACCTAGAATTCTATACCTAGCCAAACCACCCATTAAGCATAAAGATAGAAAAAATACATTTTCAGACATGCAAGTTCTCAAAAAAATTCACTTGCCTCTTTGTAATTTAATGGGGAAAAAATGTGCTCCACCGAAATGAGGAAGTAACCCAAGAAAGAGGAGGATATGAAATTCAAGAAATAAGACCAAGCAGTAAAAGGAACCTGGGGAACCACCGAGATGTGCATGAAGAGTAAGCCCCAGAAAACAGCTAACAGGTCTAGGAAGTATCTAACCCAGTCCAGAAGGCTTCAGGAGAGATTTCCTCAAGAAGATGAGACAGAACAAAGACTGTGAATTCAATATTGAGATGAGTTTTATTCAACTGGGGAAGAGTTCAGGGTTGAATTAGTGACATATACATAAAAAACTAAGCAGGGGGGGAAAGTATTAACTCCAGAGAAGAAATGTCAATCAGGGAAGCACAAGTCATCACTCAGCTGTGGATAGTGTTTTCAGGGCCAAAATAATGTAATCGTTGAGTACTGATCTAATAAAATTACACCATAACTACTTTGGAAAGATGGGAGATGGGAACTGTGGGTGTTGACAGGTGGTGATAAAAAACAGCTAATTCCTCATCTTCCCTAGTGAGAAGTCCATAGGCAATGGTAAAAATGAAAAATGAAAAACTCCAGTAGCATAAATACAAGGATGTTATTTAGAGATTCAGAGGTAAATATCAAAAGCAACAGCTAAATTATCAAAAGTGGATGCTTCTGGGAAATAGAAAATGAGGTGGAAGAGAGGGAGCGGCAGAAGTCCAGGACTGGGTGGTGGCGGTGGGGGGCAGGGGGTTACAACAAGCCTTCGACAATTATTTAACTCTAAAACTATGTGCAAAAGTAACTTTTATTTTAAAATAAAAGTTAAAACAAAAACTCTAAGTGGAAAAAAAGAGGAGGAAGAGAAAAGGAAGGGGAAGGGATGGGAGGTGGTGAGGAGGAATAAAACATGGCTGCTTTGACCTCTGACGTCCGATTGTTAGACGCCACAGGTCAGCTGCACATGCTGCTTGTTCCGAAGTCTCCCACTGACTTCCTGACAGAAGCCCCCTCTGACTCCTGAGGATTTCGGGGGCAGACAAAGTATAGACTGTGCCCAATATTCCAGACACATGAAAGCTGTCCAGGTGGCTCTCACAGGAAATACAGATGTGGAGGAATTGTTTTAGTCAAACTTCCCCTAGGACAACCTGACCCCAGGGTCTCTCCACTGCAGAACACTTGCTAATCAGCACAGGGGTGAGGTTGGTTCTGTGGGTGCACGAAGATCCTCAGCCCTGGCCCTGTGGACTGTGTATTCTACAGGCGAGACAAGAATATGCGACCGACTGCCTGTTCTTTAAGCACTCAGAAGGACAGAGCTCCCTGGCCCACGGGCAAGCTCAGGGCCCAGCCCCTTATCTTCTGCTTCACATTAGCAAAGCACAGTAAGACCCCAGTTTTTGCCTAAACCATCTAAATGGGTGACTATGCCTGGAAGCCATTTCTTAAATAGTTCTTAGTAGGATTTCAGAGGAAAAATACTGTATCAGTCCTAACACACCCACAAAACTGGGGACAGTATTTCATCTCTTAACTAATGCAAAGCTTCCATTGGTTTGACTTTTTCTTTACTATTATAAATGTAATTCATTTAAATAATAAAAACTTTGGACAATACACAAAGGTAAGATAAACAGTAAGTCTCCCTCGCTGTCTGGGCTCCTAACACCTCTGTCTAGAGGTACTCACTGTGCGTACTTTCTTATGCAATCCTTGGGGCATACTCTATACATACAAACATATATATGGACATATACCTTTTATTTGTTTTAATACAAATGACAGTATTCTCTACATAATGCTCTGTACCTTCCTTTTTTCTATACTTATATCTTGGCAATATGTTAGGATCTCCAAGATACATTATAGACCCACCATGTTCTTTCTAACAGCTGCAGGGTAGTCCATTGTATACTACATAATGCTCTGTACCTTCCTTTTTTCTATACTTATATCTTGGCAATATGTTAGGATCTCTAACAGCTGCAGGGTAGTCCATTGTATAGGACAACAAGGGTGCCTCCTCACCCCCAAGCCTGGCTCCCTTCCTCCACCTCACCCTGAGATGCTGGCCCCTAGTGTTCCTCAGCTGAGAGAATACTGGCAGTCCAAAGCCAGCACGCAAGCACCTCACGGTTTACTGAGTACAGGGCCGGCCCCGTGGCGCACTCGGGAGAGTGCGGCGCTGGGAGCGCAGCGA
>NW_007734642.1:896-5248 GCF_000696425.1 Galeopterus variegatus | reverse complement strand
CAAGATACATTATAGACCCACCATGTTCTTTCTAACAGCTGCAGGGTAGTCCATTGTATACAAGTACCATAGTTTAATCAGTTCTCCACTGTTGGACATTTACAGTTCTTTCCCTTTTTTCTTCTATAATAAGCAGTGATGTGATGAATATTTTTAAATTCATACCACTGCATTCATTTATGAATATATCCATAAGGTAAATTCCTAGGTGTGGAATTGCTAAGTCAAGAGGATGGTACATTTTTAATAAAAATTGCCCAACTTTTCTCCAAAGATCTTGCACCAATTTGCAGTCCCTACTCACTGTGTATGGTGGTGCCTGTTTCCCGACATCCTTTCTGACAAAATGCATTACTAAATTCTTAAATCTTGATCAGCCTGCAAAGTGAAAATAATTATACCTTGCTGTGTTAATAGACATATTTTTAAATATAAGTAAGGTCGGGCTTCTCTTTGTTTGCTTATAAGCTTTTCACTTGCTTATAAGTACTTCTTTTTCTGTAAACATGCTCAAGGTTATTTACCCAGCTATCCATTGGGCTGCCTGCCTTTTGTCAAATTAATTTTTAAAGGTTACTTATCTCAGGAAATTAGTCAACTTTGAACCAGAATTATGCACCTGACTTTTCTAATGGTTTCTTGGATACCAAGTCATATAACAAACATGGAGGCAAGCCTCTTAGAGTCTCACATGAGCACCATGAGCACCTAAAGGCAGAAGTGAGAGCAGTAACAGCAGCAGTGGTGCTAACAGGTGCACATCGAGTATGTACTACAGTGCACCAAGCTCTGTTCTAAGTGCTTTTCATACATCATCTCATTTAGTGCTTACCATAACCCTCTGAGGAAGGTATCGTTAGCCCCATTTTATAGACAAAGAACAGGTCTAGAGAGGTAAAGTAACTAGCCTAAGGTCCCATAGCTGTAAACAGCAGAGCTGATACAAAACCAGGCTTGTCTGATTCCACAGGCCCACCTATTAACCACTCTGCCACACTATCTACTGTTTGATTCCCAGAGCCTGGCACAAAGTAGGGTCAGGCTGGTCACTCCAAGCCAAATGCATTTTAATGCTGCCCTGGAAATGCAAACCACCAGTCTAGCATGTGGGCCACAAGGTCAGGAGCTGACTGTCCTGTCCACTGCTGTGTTCTCAGTGCCTACAAAGCCTCCTGGCACAAAGTAGGTGTTTAGTACAAGGTAGCTGAGTGAATGCATGAACTCATGAATGGATAAGTGAGTGAGTAAATGGTCTTCCCACTGACCACGAGCTATTCGAGGGCAAGAACCATGGCTGCTTGTTCTCCTAGAGCCTCGCTCAGAGAAGACAAAGACAAATCAAAGAATGTGTGCTGAACACAGTAAGTCCCTCTGCTGTTTTGAAAGCTGTGCCCTACAAGCTTCAACTCTTAGTCAAGTTGGAGAAATACCAGCTACCCCGGGAAATGTTCTATTTAACAGCACTTGACATGTCACCCTGGGGAAAACCCATGTAAAGGAGTCAGAAGTTCAGGAAACCAGGTCAGGACAACAAGGGTGCCTCCTCACCCCCAAGCCTGGCTCCCTTCCTCCACCTCACCCTGAGATGCTGGCCCCTAGTGTTCCTCAGCTGAGAGAATACTGGCAGTCCAAAGCCAGCACGCAAGCACCTCACGGTTTACTGAGTACAGGGCCGGCCCCGTGGCGCACTCGGGAGAGTGCGGCGCTGGGAGCGCAGCGACGCTCCCGCCACGGGTTTGGATCCTATATAGGACTGGTCGGTGCGCTTCGGTGTGGGCGACACCACACCAAGGGTTGTGATCCCCTTACCAGTCACGAAAAAGACAAAAAAAAAAAAATGGTTTACTGAGTACAGACCTAGTTTTCTACCTGCATTAATTCATCTGCTCTTCAGAACAACCTTATGTTGCATGTACTATTATTGTCCCCATAGATGAGGAAAGGCACAGAGAAGTTAAGTAAGGTGCTCAAGGTCACAACAGCAGAGTCAGGATTTTAACCAAACAGACCACTGGGCTCTTCTGCCCAGCAGCAATGTCCTCCTTTACTCAGGATGAACCCTCCAAATCCTGCTCATCTTCCCAGATCCAGCTCCTGCCTGCCTCTCCAGGTAGGGGTCCCAGCTCCAGGAAACCTCTGCCCATTATCCTTTGCCCTTGGGGTCCCTCAGCTGGGTCTGCCTTTGCTACTGTGGTTAGCCTTGACAGAAATGGACTGGCTTCACTATTCAGCTTCTTGGGCGATGAGCACAGAACCCCTCGAGGGCGTGCCTACCAAATCTTCCTGCCACAGCACCGTGCATCTGGCAGTGGGGCTGTCAAGGCCCCCATGGACTAGAGGGAGAGCCACCCCAACAGGCTCAGCGGGTGCCTCTGGGCACACCCTCTCTGCTCATGTGCCAGCCCCTCATGCTGAGGGAACTGCAGACAGGCCATGGGTGCTCCTGCCAGTTCTGTAACCTGCACTTGTGAGCTTGGGCTCTGGAGTCAGACTTGAGTCATACGTGCCATCTGTGTGACACTGGACAAGCTATTCAACCTCTCTGAGCCAAGGGCTCCTCAGTTGTAAAACAGGGATCATTAAGAGTATGCACTTCACATCACAGGGGCTATGAGAGGATTCAACTGGTTAGTAAGACCCTCATATTTCCTGAACCTATGCCGGAGTCAGGAACTGGGCCCACATTTCCACGAGCACCTGCACTATGGGGGCAGTGCTCCGAAAGCCCCAGGAGCCCTTTCTGTGGGAAGCGACCCTCCACCTCCCTGCCAGCTCCCACCTGCGTCCAGCCTCCTCTCCTCATTCCAAGCCCACAGTCCCTCTTGAGGTCATTCCAGGCTCCAGCCACGCCCGTCTGTGGAGGCAAGATGACTGCTAAACCCTGAGTCCAAGGAAGGCCCCAGCTCCCCCAGCTCGCATCCCCCACTGCTCCCATCCCCAGGCGCATTCCCAGGCCTGGCAGGACCTCTGAGAAGGAGGCACAGGCGCTCACGACAGGATCTTTCTCACCATCTGTCTTGCTGGTCACCAGTGGGCCCCATCCGTCAGGAGTGACAAGAGCTCCTTCCTCCCCAGCCACACTCGTGCATAGTTGGCCTGACAAGGGGCTGGCCGGTGAGTTCAGTTGGTTAGAGTGTGGGGTCAAAACACCACGGTCACGGGTTCAGATCCCCATAACAGCCAGCTGCTCTCCCCCTACCCCCCAAAAAATTAGCCTGACAAAACTCAGTCACCAGAGCAAGTCCTTGAAGTTGGGGATTTCAACAAAGCTAAACCACTAAATCCCGCAGCCGCCAGCCTGTCTTCACAGCTTCCCTGGCTCTGCCAGAAATGCGCTTACTCCATGCAGAAACCACAGCCCTGGCGGCTTCCGCCTCTCTCCCCTCAGGCCACCTTATCGAGGCAGGCCCAGCCCCTCGCTTATCTGCCTGCCATCTCTAAGTGCTTCCATCCCCTGACAAGCCCCATAAAAGCTGGTAGGAGACGAGGCTGCCTGGCTTTTGACATCATTCACTTCAAAGGCCTTGAATTAGGTGGGGCCGATCTGGATGCCTTGCTGAGTTAAGAGCCACGCTCTTGGTCTGGGCATCACTCTGGAAGCCCCAGAGCTTATCAATAAATACACAGAAGTGGTTAAGAGCATGAACTCTGGAGCCCGGCAGCCCTGGTTCAAGTCCCAGCTCTGCTGCTTGATAACTGGGCCAGTCACTTCCCTTCCTGGGCCTCAGAATTTTCACCTGCCAAATGGGGATCATGAGACTCGCAGGCCTGTCTGATCCTCCAGACATCACAGGGAAAGGCTTGACGTGGTGAAAAGCACTGCCTCCTGTACAGACATGGCTGCTTCCTAGGGCCCCTGAGAGCCATCCTTATAGGGTCCTTGGTAGCACAGAGAACTGACTCTGCTAGGTGGCATCAGGAAAGAATGTGTGAAGTAAGGACCTGGGCCACGGGGACCCCCAGCCTCCACGCCCGACTCCCCACCACCACCTCAGACCCATCAGAGTTCCGGCGCCAAAGCCACTCATCCTGTAGTGGCAAAAGCGTGTCCCCCAGGCAATGGGGAGCTATTGTTTAGTGGGTACAGGGTTTTCGTCTGGGAAGATAAAAAGACTTGTGGAGATGGATGGTGGTGATGGTTGAAGAACAATGTGAATATTTAATGTGAATGTGCTTAATGCCACTGAGCTGTGCACCTAAAAATGGTTAAAATGCTAAATTTTATGTTATAAATATTTTATCACAATTTTTTCAAAAGTCTGATGCCCCCTTCCTCCCCCAGGTAGAGAAGAAAGGCTAGAGCAATGGAAACCAAGGGCTTCTTAGCTCTTCCAAAAGCTCTAGCTGCTTAA
>NW_007734642.1:0-279 GCF_000696425.1 Galeopterus variegatus | reverse complement strand
AAAGGCTAGAGCAATGGAAACCAAGGGCTTCTTAGCTCTTCCAAAAGCTCTAGCTGCTTAAGTGCTGATAGTAGAAATGAAGCCCAAACCAAAATCTGGCTTCCTCCTGCCAGCCCCAAATCCATCCCATGGCCCCTTCAGCCCCCTATCTGGAGGCTGACCACACTGGGCACAGGCAGGAAGGCTCTCAGGAGAGCAGCTGCCACTGCCCACCTCCCAGAGGCCTGGAGTCCAGTCTGCCTGGCTCACGCCACAAACAGTGGCTGCTGGGATCCCTGC
>NW_007734641.1:89286-89757 GCF_000696425.1 Galeopterus variegatus | reverse complement strand
ATCAAGGTCTTTCACTTTCTTGGTTAAATTTATGCCTAGGTATTTTATTCTTTGGGGTGCTATTGTAAATGAAATTGTTCCTTAATTTCCTTTTTGGATCCTTCATTGATGGTACATAGAAACTCAACTGAATTTTTGGTGTTGATCTCTTACTCTGCAATTTTGCTAAACTAGTTCATTAGCTCTAGTAGTTTGTGTGTATTCTTTATTTTTGTTTTTGTTTTTTTGACATACGTGAATAGAGATAGTTGTACTTATTTTCCAAAGTGGATGCTTTCTATTTCCTTTTCTTGCTTATCTAATTGTTTTGGCTACAATTTTCAGGACAATGTTGAGTAGCAGTGGTGAAAGTGGGCATCCTTGGGTTGTTCCTGATCTTAGAGGGAAAGTTTTCAGTCTTCCCCATTGAATATGATGTCATCTATGGGCTTTTCATCAATGCCCTTTATGATGTTGAGGAAAGTTTCCCCA
>NW_007734641.1:86386-87258 GCF_000696425.1 Galeopterus variegatus | reverse complement strand
CCTGGCTCTGGTTCTAGCTCCACTGGGCTGCCGTCTTGCTGTTTTGCCTCCTGGAAGTAGTTGCAGATGTACAAGATAAAAATGCTCTTAGACTTGTGTAAAGATATCTTATTTTTTTATAGGAGGTTCAGCTGAGGGGAGAGGATGAAGCCTACTAGTTTCTCTGCTCTGTTGACCTTCCCTTTCCCCTTTCCTGCTCTCCAGGAATATGCCCTCCCCCAAGGCAATGAGAATTCCCCAGTATAAACTTAGAGCTTTGATAGGTCAGCAAGATTCAGACCCCCAGCTAGTGGTAGCCTTGGAGAGCCTGGAAGACCCAAAAAGCAACACATCTGCCATCTGCTAGGTACCAATATATGGCGCTGGTGAGGGGACTCAGGAAGTCGAAATGCTCTGGTTAGAGAAAAAGGGTCCTGAAGCCTCCCACAGTGCTCTGTCATCCCTACTTCTCTCTCCATGCTGAACTGCAATGGCGCACATGGCAGGGCAAAGGGCATTCCCCACGGCCACCCCCAATTTATTGTTCATTCCATTGTCATCACTTTAAAGCCTTCCAAGGTAATATAGCCTTATTTAAGTGTCAGTGGAGATGCAAACCACTTCACTGCTAACAAATTTGTCATACACTCATTTCAACACCATCTACTTCTCACTTGCTACCAAACAACTTTCAAATCTATATTCTTTTCCCAGTGTCCACCTAGATCTCAGTTTTCTCTTTTCTTGTCTGAAATCACTGTCTTCAGAATATCAAGGCTTCAGTTAATAAACAGAAATGCTGGATGTTGTAGTCACCTAAATTCTGACGGATCATTTTCATCTCAATAATTGTAGTAGCTAGACTTGGGTTTTCCTGGCAGAGAGGAATGAGG
>NW_007734641.1:83024-83908 GCF_000696425.1 Galeopterus variegatus | reverse complement strand
TGACTTGGTGGAGAGGAAAGCTCCATAGGTGCCGTCTGAAGAAAACAGAATGGGAAGTAAGAAAGAGTCAGCGGAGAATCCGGGCAAATTTTCGGAGGACTTCTGTCGCTAACAGAGGTGATGGGTTGTAGTTGAAGGGCCCTTGCGGTCCAGAGAGGGCTCTGATGGGCTATTAAGGTGGTTGATTCTGCAGCACGTTTTTTTCTTGCTGCTGGCAATTGAGAGGGGGAACTGAAGGTGAGTACAAAGCGGGAACGACCGTAGAAGCAACGTCCCTGGGCGGGTCGGAGGGCTCCAGCCTTTGGTCATCCGGCGCAGGCGCTCGTCACGGAAGTGCCACTCCGGCCCGGCTCCGCTGTAGCGGGAGCGACTTCTGCTGCGGACCACGGTTCCCGGCAGGCGCTGCGCGGGGCGCCAGTGCGCAGGCGTACGTGCCAGCTCTTAACTCCTCCCTCNAGATATATGAGTCTGGAGCTGAAAGTGGGCTAGGCTGGAAATATAAACCTGGGAGACATCAATGTACTTAAAGCCATGGAACTTAATCAGATCACTGAAGAAGAGAAAATATCCAGAAGAGAGAGACGTGGTCCAGGGCCTGAGCCAGGGTACACTCCATCTTTTAGTGGGACAGAAAGGAGGTTGCAACAAAGGAAAGGAAAAGCCAATGAGAAGGGAGGAAAATCAGGAAAGTGTAGAGTCACATAAGTCAAGTCTGGGGGAAGTAAGTGTGGAGGGCGCCATGTGGAAGAAGAGGGAGGGGGCTGGCTGGTTAGCTCAGTTGATTAGAGAGTGGTGCTGATAACACCAAGGCCCGGGGTTCGGATCCCCTACAGGTCAGCCGCCAAAAAAAAAAAAAAAAAAAAAAAAAAAAAAAAAAAAAAGGG
>NW_007734641.1:28642-82050 GCF_000696425.1 Galeopterus variegatus | reverse complement strand
TCGGCGCGGCCAGCTGAGGGCGGGTGAGGGCTCGCAGGTAAGGCCGGCTGCGGGGTGGGCCTCGGCGGGGCCTCTGGGGGGCCCGGGAGCTGCCTGTGGGGTTGGTACGTCTCACGCACTGCGAGCGTTAAGTGAGGCGGCCGGAGACCGGGTGGCGGCGCCCTTCGAACCTCCGTCCCCGGCGCTATCCCCGCTCGACCCGACTGTGAAGAGCGCCCCAGTCACACGCCAGGACACAACCCCTCCTTCCCGTGAACCCGTAAAGGCCGACGCCCTCTTTAAGGTGAAATGTCTGTCTCCTCACCCCAGTCGAAATTCCTCCGTGAAAGTCTCACGCCCCTTCCCCATAGTTCCTGTTTCAGGGGGCTGGAGGGCTCAGGCCTTTATTTTGACCTATCCCCGCTCGACCCGACTGTGAAGAGCGCCCCAGTCACACGCCAGGACACAACCCCTCCCTCCCGTGAACCCGTAAAGGCCGACGCCCTCTTTAAGGTGAAATGTCTGTCTCCTCACCCCAGTTGAAATTCCTCCGTGAAAGTCTCACGCCCCTTCCCCATAGTTCCTGTTTCAGGGGGCTGGAGGGCTCAGGCCTTTATTTTGAGTCTGATCCTGGCCCCCTACCCGCCGTCCCACAGTGCTTGAGCTTGGAGGGGTGGTTTGGCTCCGGTAGCAGCTTTGCTATTGAAATGGTTAATCCTGCCCCAGTCCACTGATGAGGAAACTGAGACACGAGTGGTGAGTGGAGCCCGCGTTTCCGACCCCCGGGTTAAGTGGGCACAGATGGCGTGTTTCCTTCACCCCCCAGGCCCTAGTGCACATGGCTTCTTCCCCAGCGACGGATGCGTCCCGAAAGCGACGGGAGAAGCGGCGACAGCTAGATGCACGTCGCAGCAAGTGCCGAATCCGCCTGGGCGGCCACATGGAGCAGTGGTGCCTCCTCAAGGAGCGGCTGGGCTTCTCCCTGCACTCGCAGCTTGCCAAGTTCCTGCTGGACCGGTTAGGGGACTGGGAAGGGGCTGTGGGGGCGGGCACGGACGGCAGCACGCAGCCCCCTCTCCAGGGCCAACTGATGTCCACTGCTCTTTTCCACCCTAAACTTTCTCACTTGAGTAGGACGGCCTGTGTGATTTGTGGCCTCCCAGGGTCCTGCTTCCCTCCTCATGGCCCCAGTGAATAGGAAGCCCTTAAGTCTGTCTCCTTAAGTGTGTGATTGCCCAGGGCTGAGGGTGGTTGGCCACCTGGGCCCTGACCTGATCTTCCTGTCCTCCCACTGGCAGGTACACTTCTTCAGGCTGCGTCCTCTGTGCAGGTAGGTAGGGAATGGCTGGGGATAGGAGTCAGAGGGAAGAGGGGCTACAGGGAGAGGTGTGACGCAGAAACACTCTCCCCAAGATCAGGGAGAGCCCTAAGTGAGTTTGGGGACGGAGGGAGTTGGGGCCCCTAGAGTAGTTTGGTGGGGGCAGCCTCTGAGGAAGGGAGCAATGTTTCAGGACCTTGGGAGTATGGGCTCTGAGGAATGGTAAACCGGATGGGGGCTGAGGTTGCCCTGGGGTTTGGGGCACAGGGCTCTCTTGCTGTAGCTTTCCAGGGTGAGAGGAGGAGGCCTACCAGCGCAGCCTGATTACTTCTCTCACTCTTCTAGGTCCTGAGCCTTTGCCTCCCAAGGGTCTGCAATATCTGGTGCTCTTGTCTCATGCCCACAGTCGGGAGTGCAGCCTGGTGCCCGGGCTTCGGGGGCCTGGGGGCCGAGATGGGGGGTTTGTGTGGGAATGCTCGGCGGGCCACACCTTCTCCTGGGGACCCTCTTTGGGACCTATACCTACAGAGGCACCCATGCCAGCTCCCCTTCCACGTACTTCCCGGAGAAGCTGGTGCCCGGAGGCCATGAGTGGGCAGGAATCTGCAGGTAGGCTTGGGGAGAAAAGGGTTTGGAGAAAAGAGGAAAAAGATTTCCCATCTTCTGTAGCTCAGAACCCTGTTCTCTAAAAATGATCTTTTCTCAATGAGAAAATTCTATGCTGACAAGGAAATATATCCTCAAATACATTGTTAAGTATAAAAAGCAAAACACAGAAGAGGATGTATGGTATGCTGTCATTAGTGGGAAATAAAATAAGGGGAAGAAGAATATATGCATGAATATATACTTGTGAATGTATGAAATATCTCTGGAAGGGCACATAGAAACCAAGTTACCTGTGAGAAGAACTAGGGGACTGGAGGACAGTATTGGAAAGGAGACTCTTCACTGGATACTTTTTATACTTTTATTTTTTGAACCATATGACTGTATCATCTCTGAAATAAACTACTCCCTCCCACTTCAGTAGTCTGTGACCCTCCCACCTCCCGTCCTCTTCATTCTTAAGAGTCTCCCACCACTTCAGATCTTAGAACTCCAACTGTCCTCATCCCTTGAGCCCAGAGTTCCTTCCCCTTTGGCTCTGCCTGTGCCAACAGGTTTGGAATCTGAGCATGATGAGAGGACTCAAGAGGCCAGGTTGCCCAGGTGAGGATGGGGGTGGGAGAGACAAGATGGACCTGCATGGCTAGTAGGGTTGAGGAAGCAGAACCTCAGGCTTGCCTTCCTTGGGCCTGCAGGGGCATAGGACCCCCACCAGAGACTTTCCCACCCCCAGGAGAGGAAGAGGGGGAGGAAGAAGAGGAGGACGATGAGGATGAAGAGGAGGTGCTCAGTGATGCCAGCCTGTGGACCTACAGCTCCTCCCCAGATGAGCAAGTTGGGGTTGAGGGAGCATGCTGAGCACAGGAAGAGAGGGAGGAGATGGCAGCTGGCCTGACAGTCCAGAGCTTTGCAGACTTGAGGGATGGACTTGTTGGTGGGAAAGGCAGGGTGGGCTTTGAGGAAGGAACTGAAAGCTTTCAACTGAGGGGGTGGATAGGGGTGAAATCAGGCTCTGGAGGACACTGAAGGCTGAAAGTAGATATAAATGTAGAGCCTGGGGTGGGAGTAGGGGCTAGGGTTGGGCAGGGGCTGGCTGAGTGCCCAGAGATAATATCTTCATCCTCTTCATTCTCCTTTCGCCAGTGAACCAGATGCCCCCAGACCACCCCCAAACCCTATCACCCACACACTTAAGGATGAGGAGACACCACCAGTCCCTGCAGCTCTTCCCACTCCTGTTGCTGTGCCATGCTCGACAGCATCCTCAGTGGGTTCCAGAGCTCCTCTGCCTGTGGAAGTTGGGGTGCAGCCAGAGCTCAGTGGGACCCCTCAAGCGGCCCAGCAGGTTGAGACCCTGGCCAGGTAACCAGACATCTGTGACAGAGAGGGCAGGGGTGTCCTGGGACGTGGCCCTCCCTCGAGGCCCTCTGCTCCCTCTTTGCTGCCTGTAGCCCTGGGAGTCAGGCCCAGTCTGCTCCCTTCCCAGCCTTGGATGAGGACACTGCACAGATCGGCCCCAAGAGAATTAGGTAAGACTTGGGGAGACAGGGCTTTGGTGAGAACTGAGAGGAAGGAGGCAGAGGAGAGAGGACAGGAGTGCTTCTGCTCCTCTGTATTCTCCTCCTCTAGGAAAGCTGCTAAAAGGGAGCTGATGCCTTGTGACTACCCCGGCTGTGGAAGGATCTTCTCCAACCGGCAGTATTTGAATGTGAGGAGCACAGGCGAGGACTGTGTAACCGCTGGGGTGGGGGAAAAGGACTGAGGAAAAGGAGCCTAAGGTATGGGGGGATTAGAAGCCAGGAAGAGGAGGGTTGAGGTGGACATGCAGAGTTTTCTTATAAATGGTAATCATTAAGCCAGATGACTGGTAGATAAGGCAGAAAAAACAAGCCTCAGGTGTACAGAGCTGCTGCCCACTACTGCTTGTTCCATGGATCCTCCAAGGACCACACAGAGATGACAGCAGCATTTATCAGTTTCTCTTGGGGTGCTAGCAACAGTTCTAGCCACTCAACATGTGTAAAGTCTTTGATCCTCACTACATCACTATGGAGTAGATGCTGATATCATTCCCACTTTGCAGATGAAAAAACTGAAGCACATAGAAAGGTTAAGCATTGCCTGAGGCTCCTCAACTAGTATGTGATAGTGCTGGGGTTCCAAGCCTGAAGGCCTAGCTCCTGAGTCCGTGCTCAGGCTGCCTCACCATGCCTGCTCGAGTAGGTAGTCCTAGAGTGAGAAGGACTGGCAGATGGTTCTGTCTGCAACCTCATTGCATGAGAAGTTTGAGGCATAGAGAGGGAAGAGCCCAAGTCTCATAGTCAGCCAGAGCCCTTGGAAGGGCAGATTCTGAGTTTGAGGGAGGGCCAAAGATCAGAGGGGTGGTAAGGCATGGGTAGACAGGACAGGGGAGAATGCTGTCCACAGAAGATGACATAGGAGGAGTCAAGTGAAAAAAGAAGAAAGTCCTGGAGCAACAGTGAAGCTGTAGGATGAGAAGAGCATTTGGCAGGGGCTGGTCAAACATTCTAGGGTCTATTATGTTAGTGAAGCAGCCTCCAGATGTTTAGCTGTGGAAAAACAGGATTATGAAGAAGGAGGAAAGCCCATGCAACTTAGTGAGCCAGGATGTGAAATTAGGTCAGATAAAAAGAGAAATACTTCCACATTGGGGAGTTAAGATTAAAGAACCTGTTAACCTTAAAAGTGTGCTAGGTTAGGGCCTGCCCATGGCTCACTTGGGAGAGTCAAAGGTTAAGATTCCCTTACCAGTCATCTTTAAAAAAAAAAAAGTGTGCTAGGTTGAGAGAGAGTATGTGTGTGTGCACGCATCTGTCTGTATCTGAAGCAGATTTAGAAGAAAATCATATATACCCGTGGTGAGCTATTAAATAAAAAGTAGTAGTCTGAGAGACATTGTTGTACATTAATACTGGTATCAACGAGGATAATCACACTCACCCAAGCTACTTTCCCCTCCTTGGCAGACAGTGAATCCATAGTTAGGTGAACCACAAGTTTCACCCTTGTACAAGGGTGAAAGGCACTTTGTACAAGGAACGTTGCAGGACATTGCAGAGAGAGGGTGTGGCAAGAATGTGAGATAATGGAAATTGAGAGCAGAGTAAGGTGTGGACAGAGTTAAGTGTCAGGATGGGATGCACATGATGCTCGTAGTGTAGTTCAGGACTAGGCCAGAACTGATAGGGTACGGGGGACAGGAGAGCAGCAGAGGAGCCTGCCAGGTCAGCTCAGTTGGTCTCTCTGGGGAAGGCAGCTATTCTTTTGCCTCTTCTCCCCCTGCCACCCACTTCATTCTCTAGCACCACAAGAAGTACCAGCACATCCACCAGAAGTCCTTCTCCTGCCCAGAGCCAGCCTGTGGGAAGTCCTTCAACTTTAAGAAACACCTGAAGGAGCATGTGAAGCTGCATAGTGGTGAGTGGTGGAACTCCACTTGATCTCCCTCTGTGGGGCCTGTTACCTCCCTGTAATGGAGGTGCTCTGTGAGAAAGGACTCTTACTCATGTATCCTGCATTTCCTGTTTTAGGTGTTAGGTACAGCAGTGAACAAAGTAGGCAGCCCTAGCCCTTGTGAGATGTATGCTCTAGTGATACTGGGCCATCAGGAGGTGTAAAAGAAGGAGAAGATAGAAGAGCATGAGGCAGGAGTTGCTGTTGTAGAAAGAGAAGATACTTTAAGCAAATAATTAAGCAAAGTGAGAAAAAGAGACCTGTACCCTACAGTGTGCAGACAGCACATGTGGGAAGGCCCTGAGGTGGTGTCTGCATGGCATGTTCCAGGGATAGGAGGCCAGGAGGTTAGAAAGGAAGGAAGAGAGGTCCCATAGTGGTGGCAGCCTCTGAGACCACCGTCAGGATGGCTTGGCTCTTGCTTTGAGTGAGATGTGTGCCATCGCAGGGTACTGAGTGGTGGAGGACATGGCTGATTTTTAAAAAGATTACTGTGGTTGCTGTGTGGAGAACAGGGGGACTGCAGATGGGCAGAGCCAGGTGTTTAGCCATAAGATGACTGCAGGGCCGGCCTGTGGCTCACTTGGGAGAGTGCGGTGCTGATAGCACCAGGGCCACGGGTTCAGATCCCATATAGGGATGGCCGGTTCTCTCGCTGGGTGAGCGTGGTGCTGACAACACCAAGTCAAGGGTTAAGATCCCCTTACCGGTCATCTTTAAAAAAAAAAAAAAAAAAGAAAAAAAGAAAAAAAAAAAAAGACAAAAGATGACTGCAGAGATATGTACATGGGCTGGACTTGCTGGTAGCAGTGGAGTTGGTGAGAAGTGGCTGGCAGATCAACAGTGAGGAAGGCAAAGAGAGCGGTATCTGAGGAGCCAAGTGCAGAAGGTGCTCCAGGCAGAGGGAGGGATGACTGCCAGTGCCTCGGGCCAAGTAAGGTGAGAATAGGCCATCAGATGTGGCAGTGGGGAAGCCTTCCTTGTCTAGATGACAAGCTGGTGCTGACAAGAGAGGCTGACAAGCCACGGTATGGTAGACAGAATGGAGTGGGTTCTAGGCAGAGTGGAGCTTAGGAAGTGGAGGTAGCCAGTGTGGATAGCTCTTTGGCATTTTGCTGTGAAGACGAGCAGAGAAATGGGGTTTTAGCTGGCAGGCCATGGGCTTGGGGCACAGAGATGGGAATGATTCCATGGAGAGGAAAGGCTTGCTGATACTGGGGCAGGGTGGGGCACCTCGAGTGAAAAGAGGTGGGTCTTGAGGGGCATGGTGGAGAGCGGCCACAGGAGAGCAGTTTGAGTATTCACATATATGGGCACTGATGCAAGTTGGCTGGTGGATTTGGTGAGCAGAGGATGTAGGTTTTCTCTCTTTTCTTGGTGACTTAAAAAACCAGAGCACCGCTGAGTCAGAATGATGAGCTGGGGGTGTTGAAGGCTGGTGGAGAGAGGAAGGGGTGTGAAATGTCTTCTGGATTCTAGAGAGTGGGAGAGCGAACTGACCAGGGAAATGCCTGTGGGGTCCCTTGAGACCTATGTTCATAGATGAAAGGAGAGGCTGTGGGGGGGATTTTGCCCCCTCAGTACATATGTGCAGGCCTGGAGCAGGCCAAGGGTTGTGTGTCCTGATTTGGGCTTTAACCAAGCAGGTGCAGCTGAGGGAGAGGGGGCAAGCAGATTGGTAGTGTGAGTAAGGGAAGGCTATAAAGACGGATGTGGAAATGGAGCCGAGAGGGAGGGGGATAGTGGGAAGGTGGTGGGGCCAATGGACTGCTGGCCTGGAGTTGTAGGATTATCATGGCCGGACAAGGTAGGAAGCTCTGGCTTGAACCAGGATGATTGAAATTGCAATTTCCGAGGCAGTGCGGTGCTTGGGAGTGACCTGGGTAGTGGCTGAGGAGGGTGAGGGATGAGTTCTGTGGAAGTCACGGAACAGAGGGGTGGAGTGATGAACGATAGGAGTAATGGCTGATAGGAGTAGAGAGCCTGGTGTCAAAGTCACGTGGATCGAGGAGTGATGGGGACCATGGGAGGAGGCTGCAGGGGTGTACGTGTGTGTAGTCTGATGGCAGGTCTTCAGGGAAGTGGTGGGACAGAGGTCTGAAGGGCACCATGAAAACCAAAGACACCTTCTCTCCTGCAGACCCTGATAGCTTTTGGTGGTATAGGAGAAAACCACAGCAGCCTGTGAGAGCTGCTGGAGACGCAGTTATCAAGGGCAATAGGCAGGTGCTTTTGGAACTAGTAGGGAGGGCAGGTTGTGGGAAAAAGAGAGGAGAGGGGATTGGCTGCCTACAGAAAGGGAGTTCCACAGAGCACTTAGAGGGGCACTGATATTCACGACTGAATGGGGAAATTATTCCAGGTGCCAGGGAGTGTCCTTTGGGTTCGGAGTTCAGTCCTAATTCCCATGCCTGACCTAAGGCTTCTGCAAGGCTGCTGCCTAGTACCTTCTATCGATATATAAGGATCCAGCTTTCTATTCCTTGTGTCTTCTTTGACAAAGACCCATCATAGAGATCCAGATGCTGGGAGGTGAACCCCATTGGGAGTTAGTGGTTTTAGCAGGGTTGGGGGTGACAATAATGAAGTCTTGTAGCCAGAGGTCACATTGTTTGTGTTCATATCTCACTTGATTGTCATGACCCATCAGATAAAGGAGGTCCACACAGGCTCTCTGATTTAAACAATAACTAATTAGAATCCAGGCCTCCTGACCCCCAGTACTGGTGCAGTCCTGTGGGAGATGGCAGGTGGGTAGGGTGAGGAAGGGCCACAGCCTGGGGACGGATTCTAGACTGTCTCTCGTGTGTTTGCAGACACCCGGGACTACATCTGTGAGTTCTGCGCCCGATCTTTCCGCACTAGCAGCAACCTCGTCATCCATAGGCGCATCCACACTGGAGAGAAACCCCTGCAGTGAGTGCTGGGGGAGAGTTGTAAGGGCCAGGAGCCACAGGGGAGGAGGTAGGGCCTGGCAGCCAAGCACGCAGGACACCCAGGCAGAGGAGGAGGAATCCCTGGGGAGGTCAAGATGGGCCGAGTGCTTTCCCTTCCTTCCTCTGTCCCTGGCTACAGGTGTGAGATATGCGGGTTCACCTGCCGCCAGAAGGCCTCCCTGAACTGGCACCGGCGCAAGCACGCAGAGATGGTGGCTGCCTTGTGCTTCCCCTGTGAGTTCTGTGGCAAGCGCTTTGAGAAGCCAGACAGCGTTGCAGCTCACCGCAGCAAAAGTCATCCAGCCTTGCCCCCAGCTCTACAAGAGTCACCCAGCCACTTGGAGCCCTGTCCTAGCATTTCTGCCTCTGAACTCCTGGGGTCCAATGAGGAGTCCAGGCCTTCACTGTCTTCTCAGGATCCCTCAGCAATGAGCTCTTCTCCTACCTTCCGCTTCAGGGGCCAGACCCCAGGAATTGAAAAGGAATGAGGAGGAAAGGACCCAGAGGAGAAACGCCACATGCCTGGTCCCCAGGAACTGTGGCAACAGTGCAGGGCAGGGGCAAGATTGGGTTTTAGGGGAGCTGGACTACTTTAGTCTTTCTACAGGACAGAATAAACAGTATTTTACTTGGGCATGTGTGAGCAGAGCCAGTGTTTCAGAAATCCTCAATTCCTTTGAAAGCAGGCTCCACTAGAATGCAGCGTATGTGCAGGCTCTGTTCCTCTTTGCAGGCTCTCACCTGCCCTGACCCTGAGGGCCCAGTTTTCTTTCTAGACTCACTTTGGCATTTTACAGCCCTTTCCTGTGGAGTATGACACCTCTCCTCACACTTAAGCAGAGTAGGCTATAACAGTATGGAGAGTCACTCCAGGGGACCAGCTGGGGCAGGAATAGAGGCATACAGTCCTGGGCCATCTTGTATTTGCCATTCATTGAGACGACCAAATGTGTAGGTTCTGAAAAGTTTTGCCTTCTAGTGCAGAATCAAGGGGTCCTATGTACAAGATTGCTGAGCTACCTTGGGAAGAGATGTTAGAATTACAAAGTGCTTGGGCTCTTGGATCACTCTCTAAGTCTGTGAAGACAGCGACCTTAGATTTGACAGAGGGAGCTCTCAGCATCCAGAACCCAAACAACTCTTTATTTCAGCAGCCATAAGCAAAAAATCCAGGGAATTTTTCCATCCTTCTCTCTCCCCTTTATGGAATCTGTTTCCCCATGGCTTCAAGCTTGATTTGGAAATAACATTCTGATGTGCCACTTAACAGTGCTGGGCTTTGTGGGCCCACATGGTCTTGGCCTGGGTCCCAGGGCAAATATCCCTCACCTGGCTGGAGAACACTGTCCTGAGAGGCATCTTGATCTGCTGACCCACCTTCACATGAGTGGGCCACCTCTCCCAGGGAGCAGGCAGTTCCTGCATAGAGATGCCCTTCACTGAAGTGAGCTCTCCCTCTGTCCCTCTCTGCCTGCAAATTTCCCACCTCCACAACTCTCTCAGAAAGAGGGAGAAAGCAGTCAGGTGGAACCAAGAGGCAAGAAGGCCAGAGGGCTGGTGAGATGTGACTGCAGCCAAATCAGTAATCATTACCTGAAAAGGCAGGACAGCAAGAGTACTGGGGCAGGAGAGACAGGAGATGTAGGCTAGAATAAGGAGATGGGACAAGAGAAGACGACACAGACAGGAAACCAGGAAAGAAACACCAGAGAGCACAGCAGCAGCAATGGGACACACCAATACCTGGGCTCTCTTCCACACACGGGGCTGAGGGGTTTGCCTGATTCCCTGCACCTACACCCCAGAGGGAGAGAAGACAGGAGATACAAGGACTGAAGATGGAAAAAGCTGACAGGGAAGTAGATGTAGTGGTGACACAAGAGCCCAGGTGAAGGAAGGGCTGCCCAACAGAAATGGGAGAAGCAGCAGGCCATGCCATCTTTTTTTTTTTTTTTTTTAAAGATGACCGGTAAGGGGTTCTTAACCCTTGACTTGGTGTTGACAGCACCACGCTCACCCAGTGAGCTAACCGGCCATCCCAATATGGGATCCGAACCCATGGCCTTGGTGTTATCAGCACCGCACTCTCCGAAGTTAGCCACTGGCCAGCCCAAGGCCATGCCATCTTTGCCCGCGGAGTCGCTCTACTGTCCCTGTGGCGCAAATTGGGTGCTTGCCCGCTCCCTTTCGGAGAAGCCTCTCAGCAAGTCTCCCTGAACTGAGACACAAGGAGCCCCGGCTTCTCCTGTCCAGTCAGCCCCGCAAAGACAAGGGTAGCACTTGCTACAGTCTCTGTGACAGTAGTGGAAGCGGCAGCGGTGCGGGCGCGCCTGTGGGCCCGCTGGTGCTGCGACAGTGAGCGACTATGGCTGAAACACTTGCCGCACTCCGCGCACTCCACTGGCCGCTCGCCCAGGTGCGTTTTTCGGTGCAGCGCAAGCTTGGAGGCAACGCTGAAGGCCTTACCACATTCAGGGCACTTGTGTGGCTTGTGGCCAGCGTGGTTACGCCGATGCACGTTGAGGTTGGACACGCACGTGAACTGCTTTCCGCAGAGCTCACAGTGGTAGGGCTTCTCGCCCGTGTGTGTACGCCGATGCTTGGTGAGGTCCGAGCGGTCGCTGAAGCTGCGGCCACAGTCAGGGCATGGGAAGGGTCTCTCGCCTGTATGGATGCGCTGGTGCACCACGAGATCCGATCGCTGCCCGAAGCCCTTGCCACAAGTGGTGCACGAGTGTGGCCGTTCACCTTGGTGGCTACGCCTGTGGCGCAGCAGCGTGGAACTCTCGCTGAAGCAGCGCCCGCAGTCACCGCATGCGTATGGCTTTTCGCCCGTGTGCGTGCGCTGGTGACGTACTAGTGTGGCGCTCTCCAAAAAGCCCTTGCCGCACTCGGGACACTTAAAGGGCTTCTCGCCCGAGTGCGTCTGCAGGTGTCGCGTCAGTGTAGAGTTCTTGCTGAAGCTCTTGCCACACACACTACACTGGTGTGTGTCCCTGGCGCAGGGTCGCTGGGGCGTGGGGTCACCGGAGCTCCGGGCCACGTGGACACGCGCGTGACTCCGTAGTCCCGCGTGGCTGCGGAAGGACCTTGGGCAGTGAGCGCATTGGTGGGGCGGGTCAGCGGGGACAGTGGTTGTCCCCGACCGGTGTGCCCGCGCCTGGTGGAAACGCAGTGCGCTCTGTCGGAAATTGCGGGCGCACAGTGGGCAGCGGCGGGGCCGCTCAGGCGGGTGCTGGCGGCGCTGATGCAGGAGCAGCGCTGGAAGGTGTGGGAAGCGGTGGCCGCAGACGCGGCAGGGGCGGGCGCGGCTGCGCCGTCTGTGTGCACTCAGGTGCAGGTCGAGGAGGCTGATGTGGAGGAAGCTCTGGCCGCACTCACTGCAGATGTAGAGGGTTTGACCGGCGTGGGCGCGCCTGTGCGCTCGGAGGTCTGCAGCCCCAGCACAACGCTCACCGCACTCTAGGCAGCGGAAGCGGGTGCCATTGCCATGGGCATGCTCATGCCGCAGCAGCACAGAGCTGTAGCGGAAGCTCTTGCCACATTCGCTGCACGCATAAGGCCTTCCCACTGCCACCGCCCGCGATGCCTCGAGCATGATGAGGACGGACCCACAGCGTGCCGCTAGCACTCTGGTGTTCGCCTCCTCGTGCTGCAGGAAATTATTAGTTTTCTTGAAGCCTGAAAAGAGAACTGTAGCAGAGTGGAGAGAGGGAGACCTCAAAAACTGGTCTGCGGATTCCAGGGTTCCCTTTCTCACAGTCAGGCGTTGCGGTTGTTCCAGAGGCGAGCTGTGGCCAGTTTCACCCTGCTCCGTGAGCCCTGCGAGGAAAAGGTCACTGTGAGCCCCAGCAACAGCCAGCAACAGGTCCGCCTTGGGGAATGGAGAGGGGAACACGAACTCCTGATTTCCTCTAATTTCCTCAGATAGTCCATCTCCTGATTACCTTCTTTAAGAGGAGGCAAAGCCATGGGAGTCCCAGAAATATGGAGGGGTTATCTTTGTACCACCTGAAAGGCAGGAGGGACAGACTGCGCTGTTCTGGAGAACAGGCAGGAAAGGATTCAGAGGAGAGCTTGCATTCAGTGCGGAACCAGCCGTCAACACTGCCCAGGAGGGAAGGAGGAGGAGTGACCAGCCTGTTTTCCGGCCTGAGACCTGGGATCTCCGCCTGCGGATGCATTAAGAAATAACCAGGAGGTACAGGGCAATGAGAAGGTCCCAACACCTTCCTCCAAGACCTAGGTTTCTTGAGTCACCAACGTGAGACCAACAAGCTGGGCTGGACTGGAAGGACAAAAAGGGCAATGTGATGAAATGCAAACGCAGCAGCAGCACCCTGGGCAAAAGACTCAGACCCTGATGTTACCAAAGGGGCTGGAGACTGGACAAGGGAACGTATTTGAGAAACCCCCAAATATTGTTCCTTGGCTTTGCATAGTATCCAATAAACAACTAACCCACACCAGTACACAGCCTCAAAGTTGAGAAAGCAACTCAGGACTGAGGAAAGGCGTGAAAAGGGAGCATGGATTCACAAAAAAACCTATCAGAAATTGTAGCATTATCTAAGAAGTGCTTTTCACATTTTCTGGAAAGGCTGGGGAGGAGGACGGGACAATCTTTCTCAGGTATCCAAGCTGCTTGTGAACATTCTGCACTTTCCTCACTGACCCAGTCCCAGGTATCTGAGAACCTGGATTTATGGAGACCAAATCTGCTTTGCTATCTTGTTTATCTAAAATGGTATCCCTGAATCCTTCAGTTGCTCCAGGCAGCTGTTTGGGAGCAGGGACAGCCTTTGTCTTACTTCACATGCTCTCTAGTTAAGAGCACAAATGTGGCTACCCTCCTTGCCTGGCTGGCCTCACCACTGACTCAAGTTTAAGTATAGTGTTATTTCAGTATAGTCCTGTGTCACCCAACAGATCAGGGAGAGGAAGTAAACAAAATGTCAGCAGTCAACTTCTTATTAGCATATGGAAATTCATCATAAATACCAAAAACTTTGGTGAAAATGCCCTCATGGATAGGGTCCTCATCTTTTGGATGCAAATAGGGTAAAAACAAACAAACAAAAAAGGCTTGAAAAAAGCAAACCTGTGGGGGTGGGCTCTGGAGCTTCCTCTCCTCTCCACACTGGGCAGGAGTGGCCATCATGGGATGTCCTCTCGTGCCTCTGGAGCAGAATATCCTATGCCCTGCAGGGGTGAAGTATGAGGGAAAAAGCGAATTTAAACTAAGCAGGAAGACAGAAGCAGGGGGAAAAAGAAGAGGGAAGTATTTTCTAAAGGAAGGTATTTTTTAACGGACACTTTCAAATATAAAAAAACTAGGAAGAATAGTAGCATGTATCACTCACTCAACATTTTGCCATTCTTGTTTCATCTATGTCACCATTCTACATTTTTTGTCTGGAGTATTTTAAATCCCAGACATTTTATTCAAAGAGGATAATTTTTTCAAACAAAGTCTGCAAGCAGGGGCAGGAACCCCTCCGCAGACCCAAGAGCAGACTTTAGAGGGAGTCACTTGGTTCCTCCAGAGGGAACCCTCAACCTAGACACTTGGGCTGCTGATACCAGTTGGTTGTCAGTTCAAAGGCATGCTTGCCCTCATGAGAATGAAGCCTTCCCTGGAGACCCAGGGGCTGATCCTAAATGCCAAAGAACAATGCTCATGCCCTGGTGAATGCTCTGCCTCACTTGGGGGCCTCCAGGAACCATGGTACCTCTCAAGCCATGTTTCTGTAAGCCCACTCTCTCCCAGGCCACCACCTCCAAGGGCACATGGCCAAGGACGATAAGACAAATGCACAAACATAAACATGTACACATAAATGGCAATATAAACAAAGATACCACTTTCTCCCATTGTGGACGTGGAGTATGAGAAACTCTGGTCTAGGGTGCAGGTATGGTATTTGAGTGCCAGGGCAGGCCCTTCAAGTCTCTCTTCTCTACCTCACCCCATGTTGCAGCTCACCCCAGAAGCAAAGTGGTCTGTGCCTGGGATGGAAACCTGAAATAAAAAGTAAAATATTACTCTGCCAAAAAGAACAATTTCTAGGCTGTTCTATCACTTTCCTGATTGTGAGTTTTGAAGTTGTTATGCCACTAAATTTCTTTAACTTTGGAAAAAAAGTAAGTACAGGAAGGCTTGGAAAGAGGGGAGGGGGAAATTAAGTGAATTAGTGGAAAGTCCTAATTATTGAATAATTTAAAGTATTTTAGTACCCTTCAAGCATTTAATACTTACAAATACTATAATAAAACTTAAAAAAAATATATTAATAAGATAAGCTAATGGAAAAATTAACATTCACAATAGATTCAAGATAAACTTCTAAGTTTCATATATCACTATTTTTTTTGTTGTTTCTTAGTAGATATTGTAGGTATTTCATACCATATGAAATTCATCAAAAATTACAAATCAAGAGTGTTAGAATTAATCAGTATTTAGAACATTTATTAACGATCTACTGTGAAACATTTTCCTTCTGAGTTGCATCCTTCTGTCAGAATATAAAGACTCTTCTTCCCTCGCTATCTGTTCTGCCATGCCAGCATTTCTGGGGTTAGGACAAGAGAACCTAGAAAGTCATGATTCACAAGAGGCAAGTAATCATCTTGAGGTTCCTCCATTGAAGCCAGATTTGGATAGAACTGGTTTGGGCTGCAGGGAGTGGGGCTGAGGGGAACTGTTCAGAGCTGTGCTATTACAGTAGTGAGTCACATGTGACTGAGCAGTGGTTCCTCCATTGAAGCCAGATTTGGATAGAACTGGTTTGGGCTGCAGGGAGTGGGGCTGAAGGGAACTGTTCAGAGCTGTGCTATTACAGTAGTGAGTCACATGTGACTGAGCAGTTGAAACATGGCCGGTCCAAATTGAGATGTGCTGTCAGGGTCAAACACAGTCCTCATTTCAAAGACTTAGGATAATAAAAGAATGTGAAATATCCCATTAATAATGTTTAATGTTGATTACATGTTCCAATAATTTATATATATTGGGTTAAATAAAATATTAAAATAAATCTCACCTGTTTTTAAGAAAATTTAATATTACAAATGTGTCTCACATTTGATTTCTATTGGATAGTGCTTGTCCAAATTGCCTTTCCAAATCCTGGAACAATGTACAAAGGAAGGCTGGCCCACTTCACTGTTTCTGGAGGGCTTTGGTTGGGAAAAGGTCGCTGACCCCGCCCGACCCTCAGAGCCTTTGTAACTATGGAGGAGGGCCATCCTCCTCAGTGCCCAAGGCCCCAGCACCTAGATAACCCCTCTAGAGAAGTCCACCTGCTCTTATGGAAAGTGGATGTCTGTGCTGCCCATCTAGGAGACCTGGTTGGGATTTGGGATTGTGACTTATACAATGCCTTCTCTCACTGCTACTCTCAGATGGTGAAACCATTCCCTCTTGTTACTAGCATCAACACATAACCTCTCACATGTTTGTATGTACGTCCCCCTTTCATCCTCCTAGTAGTCCTCGGAGGTGGATGCTATCAATTACCCCCATGCAACATGAGGTTCCCATGCAGGCTTATCCAGAGTTATCCAGCACAAGTGTGGCAGGTGGGTCAGGGGACGAGAGGTGGGCAGTAGACCAGGTGGCCAGTCTTTCACTCGGCCCGCGGCAGCCACTACCCCTTCCCAGAGGTCCCAGCTGGCCTGCAGCAGCTCACTGAACTGCAGGGACAGGCCTGTTTGTGGGGCCTGGTGGGAACCACTGGCAGCCACGGAACAAGGGCAATCCCACCCCCAGGGATTGCTGCTTGTGGTCCCAGGTTTCCAATTGTGTGCACCACACTAATCTTGGGGCACCGGCTTGGGAAATGGAACTGTCCCCATTAGAAGCTGGGGATGATAGGGTGAGGAATTGTAGCCACATCCTGGAGAGGTGATTCTTCTGCTGGCTTCTCCCTGTGTCCTTACCCCTGGGGAGATGAGAGATGCTGTTGTCTCCAGACTTCTGTGACATCCCTAGAGTGCCCTGAAATCCAGACCAGACAGAAGCAAATTACCCATTCCCCACTCTGGACTGGGTGTGGAGTAGAAAGGTTTACTTGGACCTCGGGAGCCTTCTTTGAGCCCTTTCCATTTGCAGTTTCTTCCATTGGGAAAACCCAATGGAGCTCTTTTCAAATAACCCCTCTTTGGAGACTTTCCCTTTGCCCCTCTCTATGCTCTCCCTCCACCCCATTACTGAGCTTTATTCTGAATTAATCAGTGAAAGTAACAGGAAACAGTTATTCCCATCCATTCTGGAAAGACATAAGCCCTATTCTAGGAAGTGAGGATGGGGAATGGAACTCAGAGCACCAGAATGCCACTCTTTGCTTCCTTCTACCCTGTAACAGAAACAAGGTCTAGTACTTTAAAAGTTGTTCCTTTCAGCTTCAGAACCAGTCTGACATGTTTAAGAAACTGGTAAAAATAGGAATGACAGCTCCCTCCCACCCCAATTGCCTTAGTCTAATTATGATCCAAATACATCCTTTTGGAAGTTTTGTTTTCACAAAGCTTTTCCTGTGAAATTTGGGTAGTGTGGAGAAAGTATGGATGTAGGCAGATAGAGAAAATTCATAGTATGAGTTTATCCTCTGTCCCTTTGACACACGAGTAAAACTGAAGCCCAAAGTGGCCACAGCATCCCAGAACAGGGATGAAAGAAGGGACTGTAGGATCTTTTGCACCCTCTCTGGGCCTAGCAAGAAGTTGAGCACATGTAAGGCACTCAGCACTTCTTAAAAATGATGTATTAGTCTGGAATCCAATTCTCCCAAATGTTAGATTCCTGGAGGAGAGTGCCTCTCTCTATAGCCATCTTATCCTCCATAGCTCTATCCGCTGTAGATACTGCACTCTGCTTTGGTTTACTGAGTCAGGACTGCAATCTGTTTGGGAGAAAGAGAGGCAAGCGTCCAAATTCTGGTTCTTCCATTACTAGCTGTGCGACCTTGGACAGGGGACCTAGGGAATGTGACTCTCCTGCCTGGGAAAACTTAGTAAAGGAAGCTATTATAATGTTTCATGTGAAAAGAGGGAAGGTCAAAATATTTGTAAGTCTGAGATCAGTGGTTGCTCAGTGCTTAGAATTTACTCTCTTCAGGACAGTCCTTCTTTGGAGGGACCCTGAATAACGGGCCTGACTCCTGCCTCCACTCCAAGCGTCCTAAACTGTCTGCAAGCACTTATCAGATCTTCCCCGACCCCTAAGAATCCGTCTTAACAGGGTTAGAGCAGCGTGAGCCTTCCCTAAGCCCATCTCCGCGCACCGTGAGCTCCGAGAGTAAAGCAGGGAAGCTGGCTATTCCTTTTAAGACTGGGTACCAGAAGCTGAATACAAGTATTCGCGGAATGAGAAACGTTGCACCTGAATGGGTGGCCCTCCAAAGCCCCGCCGCAGAGCTGCCAATCCCGGAACGCCTCGGTCAGCGCGCTTACGAGTTGCTGGGCAACTTTCCCTGGACGAGACCCTCCCCATCTGCCCCCGGGCCCACCCTACCCCTTGCCTGCGGCGCCAGCCAACCCGGAGGGCGAGACAGGACACCAAAAAACGTGGTGGGGAGTGGGGGGCGTTTAACGCTAACAGAGCCCGGTGGTTGTCGCTGTCCCTTTATTCCAGTTTTGTCTGGCGATGTCTGCGACGTGGGGCCGCCAGCCCCGAAGGTCACCGAGGAGAATTAGCGAGGACAGGCGGAGGACAAGGCCTGGGAGGAGCAGGCCGCGCGGTGGCCCGCGGACGTGTTTCGGCCAATTGCTCGCCCCGCAGCGCCTCGCGTCACTCGTCGCCGGGACTGCACTCCAGACCGCCGCAGACACCAGTCGCCTGGGGCGGAGGGGAGAAGACAGGCGACAGCTGAGGAACGCTGTCCCGCGCCACCCATGCCCTCTCGGCCCCTTGGTTCTCTCACCGGTCGCCGACTGGCTCCTCTGGCACCGCGCGGTGCACTCAGCGGGCCCGCCGACCCCCGCCTCCCGGACTGCAAGCGTGGACGGGCAAGGGAGGAAGCGGCGGGCGGAGCGCACGGCCACGGAGTCGGGGGAGCAGGTAGGCGCCACAGCGTCCGGCGCCTCGGGAGAGGGGGTCACGCTCCAGGCCCGATCCCCGTCGGCCAGTGGTCGGCCTCGTGCGGGCCGTGTCACCGGTTGCTGGGAAGACTGGGAGGCGTGCGAGCACTGTACTGTCGGTTTAGCCTCTTCTGCCCAAGCGGGAGTCCCGGAAAGGGGGCGGGGCTCATAGGGAGAACCGGGACAGACTCGGGCCCCGCCCCCTTCCCAGGCATAACCAATCCCTTCCTCCTCCTTTGCCCGCCTGCCCACCCCGAGGCCTTGTCCTGTCCAATCATAGGCAAGGGCGCCGAGCCCTGCGCGCCACCTCAGACCCCCGCAGCTTGGTCAGGGGAGCTGGGCCTAGCGTTTCTGCTGCTCGCTGGAGCCATGGAGGCCGCGGACCAGTGTTCCCCTTGATGCTGCTGCAGTGGTAGCCGGTGCCCGGCACGGATCTGGCCAAGCGGGCCGCCCGCCCAAACAGTCCCAGTAGTAAGTTAGTGACTTTTTACAGTGACGCCGGACTTGATTCATATTATCTCCCTTAATTCTCACGACAGCGCTGCCAGGGGCTATTTTCCCCATATTCCCACAAGTTACTGACTCGTCCAAGGTCGCACTGCCAGGAGTAGGGGGTACTCCTAATCTACTTGCCAGTCGCCTTTCCGAGAGACTGCTGAACACTCTAAATGTTTACTCTGTCTTCTTCCACTGGGAGGTGCTACCAGTGTTGTTTTCCGGAAATGCATTTGGGAGCCTGACCACCCTCTTTTCAGTGGCTGTCTTATTAGAAAAGACTCCCAAGGATGGCCCTCAAGATCATTCTCTACTTGCTCTAATCTTCCTCTGAGGTCACCTAGTAACACTCATCCTGTTATACAACCAGAGCTCTGCTCAGTGGTCCCCTAAATCAGTGTACGCTTTGACCTCTCACGCTTGGCCTGGAGAACTCTTCCCCTTTTTTCTCCTTTAATTCCACTAATTTGTAAAAGCTTAGTCAAATGTCATCTCCATAAACCTATGCCAGAATGCTCCTCACCATCCTCAGTCCTGCAAATGCATCCATGCTGCAACGCAACCCCTTGCATGTTGTTATAGTTGATGAACATTCTTCCCCCATAGTTTAAGGGACAGACCTCATTCCACTCATGAACAATCCCCTGAAGCATAAGCACAGGGCCTACACAGCACAGATGCTGAATGACTGTTTGCTGACTTGCATATGACAGCATGGGGTAAGGCAACAGATCTGGCAGCAGCAGGCAAGGAAGCTGAAAACCAAGACACAGGATGAAGTCCTGGGGTGATGACAGCCTGAACCAGGAACGTGTAAAAGTAATAGAAGTGGAAAAGGAAAATGTGCCTTAAGTATGTATTTTTTTAAAATGTAAAGAACCATACACAGATAAGGCAGTATTATGCAGTGGATGACCAGTTGAGGATAATTCCAAAGTCTTTAAAGCCAGAGATATAGACTAATTGAGACATTTCTGGACTTACTACTCAGTATTGATGTCATGCTTTTAAGGGACACTGACACATTTGGCTAATTCCAGAGGCATGACTAGGATGGTGACAAATAGGTCACATAATTGAAGAGGCTGGGGATATTTAACCTGGAAAAGAGAAAATGTTTTGTGTACATATGGCTGTTTGCAAATTTTGACAAATTGTCATGTGAAAGAGGGCTGGATTAGACGATGTTCTTTTGTGTAGCTATGGAGGGAAGAACTTGAACAATGGAGGGAATATACAGGAAGGTGGATTTTTGTTTCTTATGCTATGGGAGTCATCACAGTGAGGAATTGTAATTGAGTGTAGTGAGAGAAAGGTCAAGGATGAAGTTATGTGCACACTTGTCAACTAGAAAATAACTGATCCAAATGGTTTTCTTTCCTGCAAATCTACATCAATAAATGACAACTCCCAATGTGGTTCTGTAAATATTCAAGATATTTATGGAGGGTCTACTATACATCAGTTATTGTTCTAGGCGTTGGGGATACAGCTATGAACTGCAAGATGAATCTCCCTAAAGTAAAGCTCTGATTATTTCTTATTCCTGCTGAAAAACTGTCAAAAGTTTGTATTAGCCACCAAAGGAAGTTTATTCTGGTGTTACACCCAGATCCTTTTCCATCTGTTCCAACCTGCCTTTCTAGTCTTTTCTTTCCAACTCCCCACTAAACTGGATCTCTACTCACCCACCTTCTACATTTCTCTCAGTCTGGAATACACTCCTCCTACTACTCCACCTCTTCTTGTCCTCAAAGTCCTACTTATCGTTCAGTGCTGTGTTCACATGCCAACACATCCTCAAATTGAAAACAGTATCTTCTTTCTGAATACCACTAAAATTGTTCATCCAGCAATTCCCTAAGTATTTATTGAAAACCTGTTGTCTTTCAGGCCACAAGATGCATAAGATACTTTCTCTATATTTACCATCCTTCACCATGTACTTTAGAATGATGTGCATATTTTATCTCCCCTACTAAATTGTAAGCTTGAGAGCAGTGTACCTGAGACACACTTCTGAGTGCACATTTCTGAGTACATTCTTCATAAGTAAAAGTTGTCGGTATGTAGAGCAAGCACATAGTACATGCTTTACATTACAGTTGAGGGACAACTGAAAGGCAAGGGAGTAAGCTGAGTGTGGAGACAAAATGGAGACTGAGTCTTCTGAGGACATGCTGAGGGAAGGCAGACTCCCACAGACCTTGCCATCCCATCAAGTATACAGTGGTATAAAGGTAAAACAGGAAGAATAGTATAATTCTGCCACAGGTCATCAGCAAACTTTGTTGAATCAACACATAGCCAAGATTTTGTATTGGGATCTGTGGATGGAGGTGACAATGATCTGCACCCTCTGGGAGATTTCTGCCAATGTAGATGATGGGATTGGGCTAAGCAGAGGGATTGGATGAACAGGAAAGAAGTGGGCATGCTCTCAATCCAGACTGAGGACAGTGTGAGTAGAGGCTAAGATTCCTGTGGAAGATGCTGAGTGGGGCAGGGCAGGAATTCTAGGAAGTGAAGGGGATGGAAATGTTGGAAGAAGAAACTCAAAGAAGTTTTGGGCTAAATCAAGGAATACCTCCTTCTCACAAGCTTTTATTGTGGTCCCACTGAGTCTGTGGTGGGCTGGGTAATGGGAATATAGAGATGAATAAAACATCACATGCCCTTACAGTATGGTAGAGGAATCCATCCCATACCCAAGAGTGTGGGTTTCCCTCAGTGAGCAGGGAGGAGCCATGGTGTATCAGGGTTTGTAAACACTAGGAAGTTAAGAGTTGAAGAGTGAAGCTATGAAAGTAGATGACATTTCCAAGAGGCTGTAGGTGGATGAGAAGGGGCTGAGGGCAGAACCCTAGAGCACGAGTCTCCAAAAGGAAGTAGCTGCAGAAAGGGCAAACAGTAAAGGTTTTGGGGAAAAGGAAGGTCAGGACAGGGTCAGGTTTTGGATCCCATGTGAAGAAGTGATGAACAGTGTTCAATGCTGGAGTAAGTCAAATAGCATCGAGGCTGTTGGGTTAGGCCAGAGGGACAATGTCAGTGGTATGAGAAAAGAAGGGAAGTAAAAGTTGTAACAGAGCAAGCACATAGTACTTGCATTACATTGCAGTTGAAGGACAAGTGCAAGGTAAGTAAATAGGGCTAAGGGTATAGACCACTATTTCAAATCCCTTGTTTGAAATGTGAGCCCAGTGGATATTCAAAGTGTCTAAAATCAGATTTGGAAGGCTTGCTGTATTACTAGTGGTATAAGGATGAGAAGACTGTTTCATTTACCTTGTTCCTATATTACTAAATACAATGTTTTCCATTCTTCAACTGTTGTATGCCAATTTCAGTTCCATATACAGTAAAAATGTTGACCTCTAGAGCATGACACCTTCCAGTGATTTCCCAAATAACTCCACAGATGTCACACTTTTCCAATAGTGGAAATAACTAAGTACAGAAAAGTACAATCTAACAATTTAGAATAATGCAAACAGGAAAGACTTGGTTGACTAAATCCTGAATTGCAGATTTATATTTTTTAAATGATGATTTTTATTAATTTCAAGTTACAAACAAACATATTGTAAGACCAGATCAAAATGGATTTCGGGAAATGAAAGAAGAAAACATGGGCTGGCCCATGGCTCACTTGGGAGAGTGTGGTGCTGATAACACGAAGGCCACGGGTTTGGATCCCTATATAGGGATGGCCAGTTGGCTCACTTGGTAGAGCATGGTGTTGACAACACCAAGTCAAGGGTTAAGATCCCCTTACTGGTCTTTAATTTATTATTATTATTTTGTTTTTTAAAAGATGACCGGTAAGGGGATCTTAACCCTTGACTTGGTATTGCCAGCACCACTCTCACCCAGTGAGCAAACCAGCCATCACTATATGGGATCCGAACCCGTGGCCTTGGTGTTATCAGCACCGCACTCTCCCGAGTGAGCCATAGGCCGGCCCCCCTTACTGGTCTTTAAAAAAAAAAGGTGAAAACTTACAGATTGCATTAATAACATATGTATTAATTTTAATGGCTTGACAGAGCATTACATATCTTTTAAATTAATTTAATCATCTTAATAGGAAACAACTGGAGTTTGTGCTGCATATAGTCTGCAGTCAACTTCAAGGTCTCAGGCACTGACTCCATCAGAAAGACTACTACTTATTTTTACATTTATGGAGGTAAAGTAATTGTGAAGAGTTACAGTAAACAACATATAGGTAAACTAGATAAACTTGGTATAGCACAAAAACAGAACATTTGTTGACAGGATATTTAAAGATAAACTTTCTTTAAAGTACAAACATTCTCCTAGTTCTTCATGATTTGCTAGTTCTTAATGATGAAAACTTTTAAAAAGTTATGTTACATAAAAATTATGTTGAAAATTCACACCTAGGCTCAGTGGTTCACAAAATAAGATACAAAACATGAGCTTAAAATCATGAAGCAAAACTTTCAGGGGAGGGCCGGCCCGGTGGCGCACTGGATAGTGCGCCGCTTGGGAAGCGCAGCGGCGCTCCCGTCCGAGGGTTCGGATCCCACGTACAGACCGGCTCCCGCTCACTGGCTGAGCGAGGCGCGGGAGCAACGCCGAGGCTTGCGATCCCGTCGCCGGTCCCCGGTCCGGTACGGGGTAACACTGAGGGTTGCAATCCGTTGCCGGACACGGAAAAAAGACAAAAAAAAAAATCTTTCAGGGGAGAATCAGTTTCAAAGTAAAATACAATGTAGGATAAAATTAGTTTTTATAACTGAAACCACTTTAAAGGTTAAGAGCAGTACTATAAATAATAATTGGATCACATGCAAGCCTGTAGCATCTTTAGAAAATATTTTGGCTATTTTCACCAACTGGAGCATTTATAAGTAGATACATTTAAACTTAACATATGATGTATTGTTAAAATATTTAATTTTCTTTTTTTTTTTTTCCGTAGCTGGCAGGTATGGGGATCCAAATGCTTAACACTGTGCTCTAACCAACTGAGATAACCAGCCAGCTCAATTTTAAGTAATCTTACATACTTTGTTTATAAAGCTTACTTGACACAGTGTAGTACTGTCTCTCAGGGCCTGGACTGTTTGAGTTCGAAGATCTGCTCTGTCATTTATCAAGAGTATGACCGTGGGCAAATCATTTAATCTCTTTGTCCCTCAATTTCCTCAACTACAAAATGGAGTACAATTCACCTAAGTAGATTGCTATGAAGATCAAATGAATAGATATAAACCACTCAGAACAGTGCCTGGCACAAGGCAAACACTGCTTCAGTGTTAGATGTTTTTATTATTAAAGGCAAAGAGTAACTTGGGGAAAAATAATTTACTTCCGGAAAACTCAGCAGATTTAACAAGGGTAGAAATAATTCCAGAGTTTTAAATTCCAGGCTGTCCCTTTTATTAACATTTATTAGTAGATTTTATATTATATATATTTCTGGGAACAAGTTTTCAATCAGTTTTTAAAAAGTTTTATGGAAGTATAATTCACATACAAGATTGCATATTGAAATGTGCAATTTGAATAGTTCTGACATATACAAGGGGTCTACAAAAAGTTTATGGAAAGACTCATATTATCTTTTAATTCTACTTTTCCACCAACTTTTTGAAGTACCCTCATATATACTCCCAGGAAATCCTCACTATAATCACGATACTGAACATATCCACTATCCACAAGTTTCTTCATGCCACTTTGTAATCCCTCCCATCTCTCCCCAAGGCAACCACTGATCTGCTATTTGTCACCACATTTGTCAACAAATGTGTTTAATTATCAATTGATGTGGTATTTATTAAATATTTGAATGATGGTAGGAGAAAAAGCTAAAGAACATAAAATGGCAGGCTCTATTAATATAAAAAAATAAAAAAGTAGTTTCTAATGATGAAGGTAATTTAGGGTACTTATATGAAGAAATTAAAAAGTTACCAATAAAATTTATGAAAAAATTATTTAACTAAGAAATAGTTGATTTGTGATGCTACATAGTAATTCATGGTGTCGCTGACATCGTTACATGACTTTCATATTTTCATATTTCATTAAGTTAGTCAATAGGAATTGGTTGGTTGTCTATTTGTGCCAGGGACTAAGAGGATTACCCTGGTGACAGGGAGATCATTTACACTTGTGCTGTTTAAAACATTGCTCACTAGCCATATGTGGCTATATAAATTTAGAAATTTAGTTCTCAGTTGCACTAGCCACATTTTAAGTGCTCAAGAGCTATACATGGCTAGTAGCTACGATTTTGGACAGTGCAAATATAGAAATTTCCATTATCATGAAAGTGGTGTCGAACAGAGCTGATTTAGAATACTCTTGAGATATGTTATCTATGGTGGAAGTGAGAAGGGTCTAAGGTGAAGCAATGGCAACGAGGTGGGGAAGAGAGATCTCTCTCAGATACCTAATGTGAGCAAAAGTGAGGAGGGGGAATGTATTTAGGATGCCTTTCAGGTTCCTCCCTATGGTAAATGAGTGAATCATAGTAAATGTAGGAGAAGAAGCAGGATTTGGGAGAAAAGGATGAAATCAGATTTGGACCCAGTGAGTGAGAGACAACCTTGGGACAGACCAACAGTGCCTGGAGGCTGCTGGATCTCAGAATGTGATATGCACAGGATATGTGGAAGGAACTGCATACTTGGTGGAAGCACCAAGGAAGGAGCAATAGCCATGGATAGGGGCTGGTGCCATGCACTGGGATGAGCACACTCAGGGAAAGGTTGCATGAGATGGTCAGAGGTTAACATCAGAGCCTAGAGAAAACTGGCATAGGACAGGGTTTTCAAATCGCCGGTGGGTCATGAAATCAACAACATAGGTCAAATGGTCTCCACCTATGTTAAAAAATAGTATACAAATATCAATGACCTTTGCACATAATTTGGGAACGGATCTTTCCCTGAAACTTTTTTATGAATGTATTTACATACATACATGTATAGTAGATTGCAAGGTAAAACATATTTCTGGGTTATGTTCCAATTAGTTTGTCATCAATTTATAAAATGAGCACCACAGACTATAAGCTACATGAGAACTGGGATAGTATCCTTTTTCTCTTCATCATCTGAAATTCTGGTACATAATAGACTCTCAATAAAGACATACTGCATGAAGATATGAATCAATGGGCCAGAGAAGTAAAAGGCAACCCAGGATAAGAGTGACTCAGAAACCAAAGAATAAGAAAGAAGAGAGAAATAACCCAGTGTCAGATGTCAGTGTTTTGTCAATATTGAGAGCACGGATCACCTTATCTCTACAATTTCTATGGACTGGCAGCAGCAGAGTCCAGACTGATGTAAATGGGAGCGAAGAAAGTGGAGACGAGACATGTACAGAGAAGAGATATATAAGAAAGGCAGGCTCTAGAATTGTGCTGTCTAATAACAGAACCACTAGCCATATACGGCTATTTTAAATAAAAATTAATTAAATAAAAATACAGTTCCTTTATTACACTAGCTCCATCTCAAGTGCTCAAGCACCACATGTGGCTAGAAGCTACTACACTGCACAGAGCTGATAGAAAACATTTCCTTCATTGCACAAAGGTCTACTGGACAGTGCTGCTGTAGAGAAAAGTTTTAACTCATCATGTCTATGTTGGCTTCATCAAAATAAACCTAGGTTAAATCAGTGTACAGTCCACCCGCCCCCCTCCCCCCATCACTTCCTACCCCAAACATTACCCAAGCACAGCAGAAAAACTATTGGGAAATTATATTACAATTTATACATGACAGAACCACACTTGGTCTCAGTGGATAAGTGTTAACTCCAGGAGAGGCCAGTGGAGACATCAAGGGTGTTGCTGAACCTCAGCATGTAATCTAGGGGAGTCTAGGCATTATACATATTCATGATATTTTCCTACCAAATCTGAGACAAGCAGCAGCAGCTTGTGATTGGTGAGGACTAAATGCATAGGGAAAAGGAGCTGTGGAATGGAGTATAAGGATAAGTATTGGAGGGCTGAATAGGAAAGTTTGGAGAATTCAGGGTAGGGTCGAAAGAAGACGGTAGGTAAAATGGAGTCATTACAGTGAAATTCTAGTTCTACAAAATTGAAGTGACTGGTAGAGAACAAATAAATTATGTTTATGACTTCTGTATGCAATTTTCATGGTTTTTTGTGTAGTACCTTAATGGCAAAAAGGAATGTGATAGAAGACTGAGGTGTTATTATCCATATCAGAGCTGTCCACTTAGATACCGTTACTCAGGGTTCCAGTGACTTAGTGGAATGAGAAAAGCCACTTTTGGAATTAAAAGAAAATAAAACTTCTAATTTTATGAAAAAATCTCTTAAATCTCCTTTTTAAAAGGAATATATTTGGCTCTACTTAAAACTTTTTAAAATGTGGTTATTCACAGGGTGAGAGGATGAAAGGAGGCAACTGAGAACTGTAGAATTCTTGGTACATAACAACTCCATCCAAACTTCTGAACTAAGATACAACTAAACTCCTATGGCTTCTAGAAGCATCAGGTCATGTCCCTAGGATGACCCCAGCTATCCCTCTCTCCCCCGCCCTACTAAAATGCCTGCCAACGAAAGCTCAATGCTGTCAGGAAAATTTATTTGTTCTAGTCAAACGTGATGATAAGCTCCTGACCTCCCTTTCTCAGAGCATTTACTAAAAAGGGCTTACAATTACGAATCATTCCTTGCCCCTGTAACAGGTACACGTATCTCCTACAATTCAGGAGTGTTTCTGAAAGACCCGAGGGCCACTCTTTTGAAAAGTAACAAGGCCAGGGCCTGTCTCTCCCATTCTCAGTGGGAGGACAGAACCCTAACTTCGATTACTGCCAGCTAGCAGGCACAGCTAGCCCAGTATCATTTACACTGTCCAACTCTTTGTAATTTTTCACTTTTCTGACTACAGAGCGCCTGCTCCCCCTCCTTCCGCTCATTCTCCTTTTAAAATGCTCAATTAGGGGTGGCCAGTTAGCTTAGCTGGTTAGAGGTGGGTTTGATCTCTGTACCGGCCGGCCGCCAAAAAAAAAAAAAAAAACCAAACCAAACCCAAACCCACACAAAAATAAAATGCCCAGTCACCTCTGTACAAGTTGGAATGAAGCTGAGCTTTTCCTCCTTTAATATGTTTAACTATGTTTTCATCCCTTTAACTAATGTCCGGCTGTGTTTATATTTGACAGGATCCAGAGGGAAGAGGAAGAATTCAGTCCATTTTCCATCTCCATCTCCAGGGTAAACCCTGAGTTGGCTCTGAAGAAGTCAGACCTTTTCTAAAAACAAAACATCCAACCCCGAAGCCCTTCCCCTTCGGCCTCGGCCCTTGCCTTGCCGAGCGACACCCAGAAGTGTCCACCAGGTCGCCCATTCATTGAGTTACGTAATGATACACGAGGCCACGTAACGAACTGCCTCCTCGAGGTCACTTGAGCACCGAACGCATGACAGTACTAAGTTAACGCTGACCAAGCTTCTAATTAGCATTCACGGTATAATTAGTGACCCCACCGAAACGACGTTTAGAGGAGGCCTGGCTCAAGGAGAAGTAACGCCGGGGTCGCGGTGGTGGCGCCGGCCGGAAGCCTCAAAGAGAGGGATTTACCCATTAGAGCTGTCCACTTAGACGCCGTTACTAAGGCTCCCACTGACTTCACTTGAGCGAGAAAAGCCACTCCTGAGAAATGACTATGCGTCTCAACAGCAGAGTAGGCTCGTTCCCGTACTCGACTAGCACCGGCAGCTGCTGCTGAAAGTTCACGAGTTCACTTCCGGCGTCGTGCCCGCTTCCCTGGGCGAGGCCGGAAGTGGTTTCCGACAGCGGGCGCCGCAGCGCCGTAAAGGAAGATGGCGGTACTCTTTCTTAGGAGGTCTTCTGGTAGTATTTCTACCACTTCCCTACTTACCAGGGACTCCATCACTCGCCCTAGTTTTTCTCAGCAGTACACACTTATGTTTTACTTTCATTCCGCCTTCGTGGAGGATGAGCAGGAGGCAACGTAAAGCGAGCCTGAGCACTGTGGGGCACCACTTTGTACGGCAACTGAAGGCCGGGGATGGGCAAGGGTTGAGGAATCCAGACTAGGCTTGCGAGAGCGTGGGAGGGCGGGCGTTTTTTGCCCGGTGAAGTATTTCCGCTTCCTCTGGGCCCCGTCGTTTTTGGTTGGACCGGTTTGTTGCAAGGAGGGGGAAGATTGTTTGCAACCTAGGAGCTCTGCGCACGGGAAGGTAAACTGAGGTTAAGGCTGTGAAGGGGGTGCTCTTGCCTGTCTGTGTGGGATGGCTGGCGGCGGGGACCTTGGATTGCTGAAGAGTGTTGGGCTCAGATTGTCCGTAGGGTTGAGAAAGAAGAGAAGGTGGGGCGGGGCTGGGGGTTACGTGGTGAATTGCAAAGCCAGGCAGGGGTGGAGTGGGACGGGCGGAAGAGAAGGGGGGATGGAGGAGAGGGTGGAGGCTCAGAGGGAAGTCTGGAAGGCTCTGGTTGGGGAGGGGATGTGTCGAGAGGAGCTGGGACAGGGGAAAGAGTAGGACCTAAAGTCCTGAGGGCTGAGGAAAGAAGGTGAGGAGGGGGTTACTCGGAATGCAGAGGTGTGGGGACACGGTAGCGTGAAGTCTTTGGGAGGCTGAGGGATTGGAAGGGGCTGGTGGCCGAGGTTCTGATGCTAACATGACCATATACTTGGCCTTTGTTTCCCCCGAAGCTCCCCAGAGACGCTCATCCTGCAGCCTCTACTCGGGCCCAGCCTCCTCTCTCCAGCTGACACAACAGCCTGGAGGCGTCTGCCTCCACCCTCCCGAATGGTGCTCCTCTTCGCAGGCCTCGGCCCAGGATCCAGGCCCCCTTTGCCCCCTACCTTGGAGCTGTTGCTCCAGATCTCTCTTGGTGGACTCCCCCTGGAGCAGAGGGAAAAACTTTTGCACAGACAAGGTTTTAGCTCTAGGAACCCCACTGACAACTTGAATCTCAGCCTATAATAGAGTGTGTGAGGTTCTTCCTGTGCTCCCTTTCCCATTCTTTTGAGAAGAGAAACCCTTCTCCTTACCATCTAGAGCCCAGGAAGCCCCAAGCTGGGGCCCTGGTCCCAGCATGTCAGTCCTCTCTTGTGCATAGGGCTCTGCCCTCTCCCCGTCAGCATGGCTGAGCTCAGACAGGTTTCAGGAGGGCGGGAGACCCCACAGGGGGAGCTGCGGCCTGAGGTTGTAGAGAATGAAGTCCCTAGGAGCCCAGTTGCAGAGGAGCCTGGAGGTGGAAGCAGCAGCAGTGAGGTCAAATTGTCCCCAAGAGAGGAGGAAGAACTGGATCCTAGAATACAGGTGAGAAGACTGAATGGGGAGAGAAAGAGAGCTCAGATTCCAGCCTTCCTGAAGAGTTGTCAGGTGAATGAGGGCTTAGATTATTCTCTTCCAAGTGCACTACGGCAGGAATGGAAAACAAGTTTGGCAACAAATCATTGCAATATCGATTCCAGCCTTCCTGAAGAGTTGTCAGGTGAATGAGGGCTTAGATTATTCTCTTCCAAGTGTACTACGGCAGGAATGGAAAACAAGTTTGGCAACAAATCATTGCAATATTGTGTGATAAATGCCAAATGAGTTGTGTGTTGGTAGAAATGTGGAGAAAAGTCTGGCCTGAGTAACGAAGTGCCAGTTTGAGAGCATATGCAGGTGGCACACTTTAGGTCAGTGGAAGGTAGAACTGTTGTGCTTCCAAATAAGCAGACTGGCTGCTAGCTCAGAGATGCTGTGTGAGTGGGAGGTGAAAGGAAGTGACTGAGATTGGGAGACAATATTGAGGCTGGGTGAGGGAATCTTTTCCCCTTTTCCACCTTCTCATCGTTGCCTTCCAGGAAAGTTCATATCTCTAAATGGGAGCACCTTTCAGGTGTTATAAAGGTGGCATCAGGTTTAGGCCTATAAGAAAATCCCATATGTTCAAGGATTTGTATCAGTCGTAGTTAGTCCTTAGTAATACACCTTCTGTGCTCTCAGGATGGTGGTTTACCAAAGGAATGGAAGAGCGGTTTATTACCTTGGAATATTTACAGTCTAGGTGGTAGGACAGGCAGATCTTTGTGTAGACCTTGGGGTGGTGGGTGAGGAAGACTAACATCGTGTGGAGAAGATGTGTGGCTAGCTGAAGCTGGGTTGCAGTGTTTCAGGGCAGTGGCTGAGAAGGGCTTCATGGGGAAGCTGCTTGGGCAGGTGACTGCCAGGATGCTCCTGTACGTTTGGGGCCCGAGTCTGCCATTAGGTCCAGTTGCATCTCCAAGATTCTATTGTTGTGGAAGTGACTCACCCCTCTACAGGTGAGCAAGAGCATCTCCAGGCTTGAATTCCTGGGCTTCTCTGTCAATAAACCTTTATTGGATTACTTCAGTGAGTTGAGAAGAAATCAAAGCTGGTCCTGGCATCTTTCCAGCCTTCTTTGTGTGGGTTCCCAGGATATGTATGTGTGAGAGCTCCTCTCTGACTGTGTTTAGGCTTACAATGAAGCAGTGGTGAGTCATTCGTTTCTAGTATAAGTCAGTAGTTTACTTATGCTGTGCCTCATGGACTTTGCATTGAGAATAGCTCAATTTCTGTTGCTAATTTTACAGATTTGTCATCCACTGAGGAAATAAGTTATAATGAAGAAAGCCTTGGGCTGAGATTCAAGCAACCTCTAGCCCCATGATTTGTGATTTTTTTATGGAAATTACTTAACCTCTCTGAGTCTCAGTTTCTTTATCTGTAAAGCGAGGGGTTGGTCTAAGCAAGTCATTCTCGCTCTGCTCTGACACGGATCTACGATTCTTTTCTTTCACAAACTGTTGCTTGTTCCTTGGTGAAAGTTTGTAGGTAGCACTTTAGGAAAGAGATATCTCTGTTCCTTGGAGAGGAGGCTCTGTGTAATGCTCTTCATATACTTCCCTGAAGAATTCCTTGCTCTGCTCCAGAGGATACTTCTCTGGAGAAGAATTCACTGAGGTCTCTTTGCTCAGCCTCTCCTGCTCCTGTGTATTTTTCCATTGTTCACATTGCCAGAGGTGGTAGTATGAAGAGTTGCACTTCACTGTACAGTAAGGTAGCTGCTAGCTGAATGTGGATACTTAAAATCAGTTAAAACTTACCAGCCAGCTGCCAAAAAAAAAAGAGAAAAATCAGTTGAAACTAAATAAAATTAAAAGTGCAGTTCCTTAGGTATTGTACTGACAGTGCAGAAATAGAATATTTCTGTCATCACAGACAGTTGTATCAGATGAGCTCTGTAAGGGTTGGAGTATACTGAGAAGGCATAAGATTCACTTTGCCCCCACCGAGCTTGCAGTTTTACTGGCGTAGGTGGGGTAAACCAGACTCTAGTCTCTCTTCCTAAAATGTGCGGCATGTTGTGGAACATTGTGGTTTTCATAGGGAGGTAAGGTCTTGTAGTGGCCTCCCTCATTTGATGACACAGGCATGGCTAGGCCAGTGCAGGGAGGAATATAATGTTGCGGCATGTTGTGGAACATTGTGGTTTTCATAGGGAGGTAAGGTCTTGTAGTGGCCTCCCTTATTTGATGACACAGGCATGGCTAGGCCAGTGCAGGGAGGAATATAATGACTTCTTGCCATATGAGAGCCACCCTTCGCAGAGGAGGCCAGCAGCATTTTGCCGTTCCTTGTTTGGGCTCCTCTTCTGGCTAAGAACAAGATTGGGGCATGTGTCTTTTGGGGCTGTTTTTAGTGCTGACAGTGCACCAGACCATATTGCTTGATAATGTGTTTCAGTGTTTTAAATGGCTGTTTATTTCTTTGGATTCTCAATGCTTTTGGTGGGTCTCTACCAATACATCCATCAAAATCCACAAGAGAGCTTTAAAAACACCCTTTCTAGACCCTCACCAGATATGTGGATTCTATTGGTCTAGGTGGGATGACAGATGATTTGCAGAGTTGAGTCCACTGGGCTAGGGATATCCCAAAGTCAGGGGCTCTGTTTTGTTATTTTCTGAAGCTCCCAGAAATGGGTGACCTAGGGTGAGGATCTGTCTGATGTGGTGGTGGGGTTCCTTGGCAGGCAGGGAGCTAAAGCTCATTCTCTGGTGGGATCCCTCTGGAAGTTGAAAGGACAGCTGGTTCCTACCCGGAGTGTGCTATTTCTCCCAGAGAAGGCCACTGATTGTGTCTACATGTCATGATCTCAGCGGAGTTCTGCAAGTCCTCCAGGCTGGTCCTTCTTGGCTTTCTGAGAGAGGATCCCTTTGGAGGAAAGGAGGAAAGGTGGATGGTGCTGGGATGGGCCTGGGTCTATGTCCTTGTGACTTTCTCAGCCTCTTTTGTGATGAGCACATCTTTCCTCAGATATGTGGATACACTTTCTTACCTCCTGCTCTCCAGACTCTTCAGGGTGACTTTGCAACCTCTGTGTCCTCATCTGGAAGTATTGGTTTATCTCGCACAAGACAGGCATCACCCTGGCCCCACTTACTGACCATTGAGTTTTGATGTTCCACACTAGATGGGGCGGGAGCATCTGTAGTGTGAGTGCCCATGGCTTTGACTCAGTGTCTTGGTATACCAGGAATGTGCCCAGTGTGCTCTGGGAAGGTCACACTCCTTGCTGGCTGCTGGCTCATTGATTAGTTGAGGCATGCTGACTCAGATTTTGTTTTGCCCGAATTCCATTTCAGCCGAGTGCCATGAGTCCTTGGTGGAGCAAATCAAATGGAATGTGTCCCTGACTGGCCAAAACAGTGCCCTGGGTGCTGGATGGTTTCCCACTCAGCATTGTCCTGGGTGTATTCCAGCTGGGCAGAGGTATTCCAGCTGGGCTGTTCTTTGCTATCTCCCCTGCTTTCATGCCCTCCAGGCTGCTCTGCTCCCCAGGCATCTCCTTGTCCTGTTAGAAAGAGCCTTATGACTTCGAGGGGCAGATCTTAACAACAGATAGCTTTTTTAATGCTGGAGGTGCTGTTGGGGTGCTAGTTTCATACAGAAAGGTATTTGCTGCTCCTGCCACTTGCCAGTAACAAGAACCCTTGTTCTTTATCCAGTGGGGACAACTTATGCTGAGCCATTTGCTCCTTTTACTATTTTGTTGGAGGCTGGGAGTAGGGGACTGGGAGAACTTTGGGCCATGGAACTGAGTGGGGATTGGTCTTGACCTTGGTTCATCCATGTTATGTCACAGGGTGGCCTTTACTTGCCTCCTCTTCTCCTCTGGATTCAATGTTTATTGCATTTCTGAGGCCTGTCCTTTTCCAACCCAGGCTGTGGTTTTGCTAGGTTATAATACTCCTGTCTTTTCTGAGACATCCATCCAGGGATGTCCTCAATCCCAGGATTGAGGTCACAAGGGCAGGAAAGCAAGATCAAAGATTGGGTTCTGAATCTGGACTCAACTGTTTAACTAATTTCCTGCCTCATTGTTTCTCACTTATCAAATGTGAATGAACTGAGAAAAAGAATATTCCAGCAGAAGCTGCTGAAAGGACTGGTCACCTCCTTCTTTCCCAGATAGCTTGAAACCTCCTGTGGGCCAAGTTAAGCTGTAAGAAGCTGTGCCCACAGGGAGAGATGTTGCCTCTCACCCTGACAGAAATTGCCTTTTGAGGGCACTTTGGGGTGATCTCATCAGCTGATAGTGATGTCCCTGTTTTGAAGACGCTGTGAAACATGGAGCTCTCTGTGTCTGGTCGTGTTGGTGCTGCCTCCAGGCCTCCTCTTGGGTTCTCTGAGCCATATCGGATGGATGCCTGTTGTTCCAACTGTTTGTTGTTTTATGGACACTGGGTTGTGTGACTAATTAGGTTCCCCATGTGTACCAACTTCTAAACCTATGCCATTCAATACAGGAGCCACATGCCACTGTCTAAGTTGAGATGTGCTCTGCGGGACAAATACATGTGGATTTTGAAGACTTAGTTTAAAAGAAAAAAAAGAGTAAGAGTGTGGTCAATATTTTTTGTTGATTGCATGTTGAAATGATAATATTTTGGATATATTGGGTTACATGTAATGTATTATTATAATTTTACCTGTTTTTTTACCTTTTTAAAGTGTGGCTGCTAGTAAATTAAAAATTCCATGTGCTGTTTATGTTATATTTCTGTTGGACAGCTCTGTTTGAGAAAGTTTAGAGGCAAATTTGTGGCCTTCCTGAGGCAGGGTATACATGGTTGTAGGTGTGCACATTTTCATATCCTTGTTCCTGGTTCCATTGTAGGTTTCTACCTTTGTATTCTTCCTTTTACTATAATTAATGCTGGTTTCCTGTATTCTTACTTGCTGACTCATATCTTTTCAGGATCAGGGTGGGGGGAGTATTGAAATAAAAGGAATAAAATGATATTGTGCATGCCAGCCTGATGCCCTCACTGGGTTGCTGGAAGGGCTGAGTGAAGTGAGTGGGAGCAGCATCACAGCCATATGAATGGAAAGTGTTGGCAGTGTCACTGCCAAGTGCAGGTCATATCTGTGCAGTAGGCAGACACTGGGCTGGGTCCTGCTGGCCTGTCCAGAGGCTGTGAGGCACTTGGAGGCGGATTCCATAGGTGAGTACCAGGCATTTCCTTGGTGTAGACCAGCATTGCTCCTCAGCAGTGCCCTCAGCTTGCCAGGGGCTCTGGAAATTTGTGTGTTTTATTGGGTAGGGGAGGATGACTGTAAGCCAGCACCCATCCAGGCTCTCTGCCACTTCGTGGAAAGCCCTGGGGTGGTTCCATTGCTTCTTTCTTCAGACTGAGGGCCAGTGAGGCACTCAAACTAGCATGTCTGGTGACTTCTCCCTGAGACTCTCCCTCCCTCCCACAGGATGAGCTGCATGGGGACCTGGGGTCATCATCACTCATTGCCCAACCAGGCCGAGAGGCTTCTTGGACTCTACACTCTTCCTTGATCTTGACTGTAATCATCTACCAAGCCCTTGTGATTCTGTGTTCTGCATTTCCTTGGAATCTGCCTTCTCCTTTCCCACCTGGAATATTGAATATAGATTTCACATTTGTCTCCCTGGCTCCTGCAAGCTGTCCTTACATCTCTCAGATCCGCCTTTCTAAACCACAGTCTGCGTGGCACCAGGCTTTTAGGAACTCCCTTTGCCATGAGGAAAAGGCCTGGTATCTCCTCCCGGTGCCTCACCTGACATCTTGTCTGCCCAGGGCACCTGCTTCCCTTGGTTCCCTGGCTACCCACCCTTCACTGGTGCTTTTCTGTGAGTCTTTCAGGGTCTGGCTAGAGAGCAAGTACTCCAGGCATTCTGTCCTGGCTTCCTACTGCCCATGTAAATGACCCTGCCACCCAGAGGGCACCACACCCATTCCTCACAGAACTCCATGTACTGCTGAGGACCTATAGCTTATTTGTGGGGCTTATTTACTGGCTGTGAGCTGCCACCTCTCTCTGTTGTGAATTCTTAGGTCTCACAGTACTGAGAGGTGATAAATATGCAGTAAACGTGTGCTAAGTGAGTAGCCTTGCCCTGGCCCAGGGGGTTGTCTTCTCTCTCTCTGGGGAAGAGCTCCAAGGAGACTCCCCCAGTGTGAGGAAGTAGTGAGATCTGATGGAGAGTGAGGCATCACTGCCATTTGCCTGTGACAGATTCTGAATCTTGATTTCCTCATTCTTAAAATGGGTGTTTTATTACCCAACGCAAGGTGGAGTTGTGAGGATTCCATGACATAGTGTGTATTAGGTCTCTGACAAGGAGACATTCGACAGTCACCTCCTCCATTTCTTTTCCCTTTCCCGAGCATCTCACCTTCTGTCCTTGGTCAGGTGGGGCTTTCTCTCTGTACATTGCTCCTGCCCTGCACAGTTCAACTAGGCTACTTCCTTTCACTGCTCTAACTCAACACCCCTCTCTGTGACAGGAGGAGCTGGAGCATCTGAACCAGGCCAGTGAGGAGATCAACCAGGTGGAACTGCAGCTGGATGTGAGTGGTCCTCCTTCTCATGCCCTTGAGCTGGTCCACGGGGTTCTCTCCATCTGTCTCTTTCCGAGACACTGGAAAAGGGAAGGGCCTGTATGAAAGGCTGGGGCTCTCATACTCGCCTTCCCTCTGCCTGTCCCATTGCCAGGAGGCCAGGACTACTTATCGGAGGATCCTGCAGGAGTCGGCGAGGAAGCTCAACACACAAGGTTCGCACTTGGGGAGCTGCATCGAGAAGGCTCGGCCCTACTATGAGGCTCGGCGGCTGGCTAAGGAGGTATGGCCGGCCGACCTGTGTTTGGGGAGGACGCACAGTGCGCAGAGCTTGTTCCTGGACTGTTCTCTGGGCCATACCTTGCTGTGCTATGAACCAGCTCTGTGGGCTGAGGAAGTTTTTGCTATTGCAGGCCCTGGGCTCATGGTCTAAAAAATGGTGGCGGGATGGATGCAGGAGGCTGGTCCAGAAAATTTAGTTCAGTCTTGCTAACGTTTAAGTGTCTTGTAAGAAATCAGGGTTTAGGGTATATGAGATTGTCAGTTCTATCATCCTACTATTTTCATCTTTTCCATTTTTTCTCTTTCCTTTGGTTCATGTCTCTTTTTCCCACCTCTCTTCTTTGCTTATCTCCCCCCCCCCATCCCCTCCTCATTTATTCTTCACCTCGCCTTTTTTTCTTTACACAAGTAATGCGTGTTCACCATTGGAAGACTGTAATAAAAACTAGAAGAAAACCTAAATTGTCCCAAATTCTATTGTGCACATGAGTCATGGTTTGTTTTAATCCCATGATTTGTTTTAATCTGGTATGGTAAGGTGATAGACATGGGGTCAACTTCCTTGAAAGAAGAGTTTATTCCCAAGAGGAGGAAACATGTCATGCCATGCAAGGCTACACGGGCGAGCACTAGGGTCCATCAGGAGGCAGGAGAAGTAGGACAAAGCTTTGCCCAGAGCCTTTATTGTGGTTTTCATGGGAAAGAATGGGTGAGGCAGGGTAGACAAGTTTGAGTAATTTTAGATAGTTTGGATAATAAGTAAGTTAGTAAGTTTGGATAGTTTGAATGATTTTGGCAGGCTCTGGGCCATAGGGGTGGTCTCCAGTTGTCTAGTACCAGGCCCTGAGGTGATTTAGGGCAAGGCAAATATTGGCTTGGGCGGTGTTAGATAAAGGAGGTAGTTGTGGATCTGGGCTTTGGATTGGTTGGTTTGCATATGAAAGGTATACTTGCAGGGGAGTTTACTATCTCTAGGAATTAGCTAGCCCTTGGAGGGGCAATTTCTCCTTGGCCAGCAAGGCCCGCAAGATGTCAAAGCATCATAAAATATAGAAAATAAAAAATATGATTAATATAGCACAGATAACCATGTTGTTGTTGTTATTTTAAATAACATTTTTGTATATATCCTGCCAAAATGAGACTACATAGCATTTACTGTGTTTTTTGTGTGTGCGTATGTGGCTGGCTGGTATGAGGATCTGAATTATGTGCTATTTTTGTTCCTTTATTCTAGTGTTATGACATAGTTCCATGTCAACCAATATCTATCCATGCCATCATTTTTAAGGACGGATTAATATTTCCTTATGTTAGAGTGACTATATTTGTTTAACCAGTTCCCTATAACTGAAATCTTAGGTTTGTTTCTACTTTTTTGCTTGGTTAGAATGGCTGTGACGAATATTTCTGAGCTCTTGTTTGATAATTTCCTTCAGCTTACCCACTGGATGTGGAATTGATGGTCTTTGGTCTCAGGAGCATACTTTCTATAAGACTTCGTCCATGTTGCTAACCTCCTTCCAATTAAAATGGTTCAGATTTTCCTTTGTTCTCCCTAGGGCAAAAAGCCATCAGCCTTTGAGAGTACTGGATTTCACACACCCAACCTCCACTGGCAATATTATTCTTTTAAATATTTATTACTACATTTATTTTTTCTCCTAGTCTATATTCTTATGAGACATTCTTTATAGAATATTGCTTCCTTGGCATTTATCCTTAGTGTACTTTGGGAAATGAAGATGACGTTGCAAATGGGCCTTCCTCTTTCTCTTGTCCTCACCCCCATGATGGGTCTCCATGGGCTTTTGGGGTTACCTCAGGGCATCTGGGGCTCTCTGCCCTGATGGCTCTCTCTCCCCCAGGCCCAGCAGGAGACCCAGAAGGCAGCACTGCGGTACGAGCGGGCTGTGAGCATGCACAATGCTGCTCGGGAGATGGTGTTTGTGGCAGAGCAGGGCGTCATGGCTGACAAAAACCGACTGGACCCCACGTGGCAGGAGATGCTCAACCATGCTACCTGCAAGGTGAGCCGGGCAGCGTGGCAAATTCCCGTCACTGGTTCCTTTGCCATCCTTTTCATCAGTTCGCCTCCTCATTCCTTCCTCTCTCTTCCCTCAGCATTGATTCTCTTTCAGGCAAAACCTTTTCCTAGCTCTCTAGGAAAGTCCTTCCTCTCTCTTCCCTCAGCATTGATTCTCTTTCAGGCAAAACCTTTTCCTAGCTCTCTAGGAAAGGTTTGACCTCCACTGCTTTCCATATTTCCCTCTGACTTAGAATGTCATCTTGGGCTCTTCTCGAACCTTTGCCTCCAGCTGTGGGAATAACAGAAACAGTTCATTCCTGGTGGATGTTCTGCATTCACCATTTACATTTTGTTATGTTTAGCTATGTGGCTCTTCACTTTGTTTTTCAAAATGTTCTCCCTTTCCTGTTTTTGGGCTCTGGCAGTATACCTTGATTTTTGAATGATAAATTATATGTCATTTCCAAGATCCTGAAAGGGGCTGGGGAGCAGGAGGATCCCTGGCATTGACTCAGTCTGCCACCTTCAGCTTATCCAGGGCAAGTCACTCCTGGGGTGTGGTTTTGTCTTGTGATTCTTCCTGTGCTCCTCACACAGAGCACACACTCTGTTTCTATTCTGGAGCTCACGCAAATGAGAGTACAGAGCACTGAGGAAGGGGTTGTTGAAGCTATGTGAGGCAGGGCGTTAAGTGATAGTGGGAGCCTGCAAGGTTGGATGGGGCTCCTGTGTGCATCTCCCCAGGATGTGGCACAGTCAGCCCACTGGTCTTGGTAGATAAGGTGGCCAGAACCCTGATCTCCTCCCTACTCAGATGTAACAACTCTGGCCTGTGCATGCATGAGGTGTGGAAAGCTGGAGAACCCAGTTCCCCACACAGGGGCTTCTCCAGTCCTCTAACCCCTAGCCACTGACAACTGAGGCCTCCCCAGGACAATACTGCTGCAGACGTGTGATGTGCTTATAGACAGATGTTCCCTCAGTGCTCACAGGTGGTTGAGGGCCTCTAGTACCTCTTTCCTGGCAGTGGCAAAGCTGAGTGGCAGGTGGTGGAGGTGATAGTAGACAAGGCATGGGGAAGAGGTGGCTGTAGAGGCAAATGCTGGAAGACCAGGAGGTCGGGCAGCAGGTCCAGAAGATATGGAGAGAAGCTCTCTTGAGGCTCATGGGCCCACTGTTCTCTGTGTCTGTGGCTCTGCAGACAGTCAGGGGTTTGCAGAGGATGTTCCTGTTCAGTTTCCCCCTAGAGCAGCGCTCAGATTGGCAGCCTGGGGCAGATGCCATGGACTGAACTGTGGGTTCCAGCTAAGTCATGTATGTCCTCCACCCCACGTTGGTCAGGTGAACGAGGCAGAGGAGGAGCGGCTTCGAGGTGAGCGGGAGCATCAGCGGGTGACGCAGCTGTGCCAACAGGCTGAGGCTCGGGTCCAGGCCCTGCAGAAGACTCTCCGGCGGGCCATCGGCAAGAGCCGCCCCTACTTCGAGCTCAAGGCCCAGTTCAGCCAGATTCTGGAGGTAGCTGAGTGGGAGAGGGGGAAGAGCAATGAGCATGCATGGAAAGTGAGGGCAGGTAGAGGGGATACTGGTCTGCTTCTCGGGGCCATCCTGGTGGAGTGGGCAGGGTGAGGCCTCTGCCAGACAAGTCAGTGGTGAGGATGGGTGGTAGCGTGTATGCTCATAAAGACTCTACAGCTGGGGGCTGGTGGTGGCAGAGGATGTAGTTGAAGAAGAAAGATAAGCAAGAGAAAAAGAGAATTGATAGAACCCGGGGGATAGGGAAGAAGAACTAGGCAGATGGGGAAGGGGAACAATGGGAGAGGAGGAAGAGGGACTGGTGGGGATGAAGGCCTGGAAGGCAGGCTGTAGAAGGTGGGGCTCAGGTTAGCCGCAGGGTGGGATTAGTGGAAAAAGACAACTAGAGGAGCAGAGTGGATGGGAGAAGGGTATTGCAGCTCTGTGGTGGGAGCTGAGTGCAGCCAGCCAGACTGGGAAGGCCTGCGGGGACCTCAGTGCAGAGTGCTGAGGGGGACAGAAAGACATCCCATGGGCCACCTCATTCTTTTCCTCTGCAGGAGCACAAGGCCAAAGTGACAGAACTGGAGCAGCAGGTGGCCCAGGCTAAGACCCGCTACTCAGTCGCCCTGCGTAACCTGGAGCAGATCAGCGAGCAGATTCATGCACGGCGCAGGGGCCTGCCTCCCCACACCCCAGGCCCGCGGCGTTCCTCCCCCATAGGGGCTGAAGCGGGGCCAGAGGGCATAGAGGATGGGGACAGCGGGATCGAGGGGGCTGAGGGTGGGGGGCTGGAGGAGGGCAGCAGCCTGGGACCTGGCCCTGCCCCCGACACGGACACGCTGAGCCTGCTGAGCCTGCGCACTGTGGCCTCTGACCTACAGAAGTGTGACTCGGTGGAGCACCTGCGGGGTCTTTCAGACCACGCCAGTCTGGACGGCCAAGAGCTGGGACCCCGGAGTGGTGGGCGCCGGGGCAGTGATGGTGGGGTCCGTGGGGGTCGCCACCAGCGCAGTGTCAGTCTGTAGCCTAGTAACCAGGGCTGTTGGCTTGACTCTCCACCGTGGGTCAGTCAGGGCCCACAGACTTCTCCCAATCCTCTGGGGTCCTCTTGTCCCTGAGGTCCCCTTCTCCAGTGCTTTTCTGGGAGTGGTCAGCTGTGTCTGAGTCCTCTGTGTCTGCGCTGGCTTTCTCATAGTCTCTGCCTCTCCCCTCTCCCCTCAAGAGGCAGCTCTCTCTTTGCCTTATCCATTTGGAAGGCTTGCTCTCTGGTAAGGCTTGCTCTCTGGCGTTCTCATCTTCCTCTCCTCCTGCTGGTTCCTCTCAGTCTGTCCCGTACCCTTTGCTTTCCTCTTTCTGTCTGACCTCCCTCCTTCCATCTGTCTGGCTTTTCCCCTCAGGGAACTTGGTCTAGAAGGCACAGGGAAACTCAGAGAAAATGGGTAATGGGCTTGAGTGAACAGATGGACAGGGTCCCCTCCTGTTGGTCCCTGGCCTGCCCACTTTCCCAAGGCAACTCTCAAGGGTGCCCTAGGTATGCTGCTGAGCCCTTCTGGCAGCCCTGTGCCCCTGTCCTGTCCTAGCCACCTGTGTGTAACTTGTAAGATGAACTGCGTGCCTCTGGAAGACACCACCCTTCCCTTCAGCACTCCCCTTCATGGTCTGAGCCTCTGCTTCTGTACTTCAAAGCAGAAGTTGCAGGATGCCAGTGTTAGGGAGGGGAACTCAGTCCTATTGTCAACATAGGGCTCCTGTGTGCATGGCTTTTCCCCAGCTGGACTGGGTCCTTAACATTGCCAAGGTGCTAGTGGGTCCCTAACAGGGTTCATGTGGGGCAGAGATGTGAGGAGGTCCTGAAGGCCAAGGCCTCTGCCAGTCCTGCCACCTTACACTCTTGCTTTGGAGTTGGGTTTATTTTTCTGGGTAAAGGATGCTGAACTGAATCTCAGCACCCTCTTGCAGGGTGGGGTTAGGGAATTTGGTGCTCAATTGCTCTCCCTTGCTCTTCCCCAAATTAAACAGTACCTACTCCAGGATTCTTCATGGAATGCTCAAGCTTGGCTGCCAAGCCTCTTACCTCCACTGGTGCGGAGGAGGAGTCATTCTGATGTGAGGGGTCCTACCCTCCGCAGGGAGCAGCTCCAGGTGCCTGGCAGTGATGCCAGGTGGTGGGGTTGTGGGGAAGCCACACCAGATCTGGGGTCTTGAGAGAGCTGGTCTTCCTGTCCCATCCCGGGAGGGAAGAAGGCCTAGGCCTGTGCACTGCTGCAAGTTACTGGGGAAGGAGTGAGCCTCTGCACAGGTGTCTATTTTCAGGTCAAGGGAGGGTGGTCACAATGAGAACCTCTAGGTTTGAGGTGGCCGTGGGTGGAAAGGAGAAAGGGAGGAGTGTGTGTGTGTGCATGTGCTGGTGTGTGTGGGGTAAATGGTCTGCCCTGTTTTTATTTAAATAAAGTAGTTTATGTAACAGTAATGTTTACTGTCCTTGATGGAGGAAGGAAAAGGGGCAAAGATGGGGGGGTGCAATGAGGGCCCCTTTAGATGGGATGGTCAGAAAAAAGAGGTGAAGGACCAGCTGGAGTGAGCCAGGCTATGGGAGGAGAGGAAGAAAGGAGTGCGTGCTCTTGGGGTGGTATGAGGCTTCATGGCCAGGGTGATCATGCACAGGGCAAGTGAAGATAAGCCAGAGGATTTGGTGCCCTGTGGGGCTGTGCTGTGAGGTGATGGGTGCCAGTGGAGTACTTGGCATCGAGAGGCATGCAGGGTGGAGTGTATGCTGTTAGAACCAAGAGATGAGGGTGCCAGAGGGGTAGGATCTTGTATGTGTCTGGACATGAGCTTGAAGGAAAGGGAGGGATAAAAGTAGAGAAGCTGGATTCATCAAATAAAGTTTCAGACAATAACTTTTGACCACTGCAGTGTTTAGGACATATAAGTTACCCATTGTGTATCTGAAACAAATTTAACATAGATAAAAGGTGTCTCCCAAGTTGAAGGTCTTGACTAGTTGAGGGGTGGCAGGGGTTGAATGCATCTGGGCTCACTGGTGAGAGATGCCTGTGAAACTTCTGATGGAATCAGGTCGGGGAGGGGTATGAACTTCAGATTCCCTGGAGGTGAACAGCAAAAGGCTTTGGCCTGAGCCCCATCTGCAGTAGGCCAGCATTTAGAGCTGGGTCGAGGGGAGGGGTAAGCCAAGGGAAGGAGAAGACGTTGTCTGGTTGGAGGGTTGGCCGTGGAGGACCAGGAGGGGCCAAGAATTGGAAGGACACAAGCAAAGCAGTGACCCCGGTGACTTTACATGCCAAAGGGACCATCAGGAGCCACTATGTTCAAAGTACTCTGTATGCCATTTGACAGGTGATGTACAGTTCTTTGAGCCCACCTTCCCTGACCTGGCAAATGGGTGCCAAAACGTTTCCTTTATTACTAGAAAAGCTGCTATGAAAATGTGTAGTTTATGTCTGGGTGAATAGGCTATTTTAGAAGAACTTTTTACTTGTATATATTTAAGGTGAACGGCATGATATTTTGTTTTATGTAATGAAATCGTTTCTGTAGGCAAACAAAATTAGCATATCCATCATTTTGCATAGTTTCCTCCCCCTTTTTTTATGGTAAGAGTACCTAAAATCTACTCTCAGCACATTTTCAGTATACAATATTATATGAGAATACTAAGGAAGTTTGTAGAAAAACAGAATTAAAAGTTATGAATCTTTCCATGAACTTTTTGAAACAGCCTTGTAGTCCTCATGAGTGGGCTTTCTGAGATGACACTACCAGGTTGCACTTCCCCGTCCAGGCCCTGGCAAGTGGGGCCTGTAAGGCTCCTGGTGCAAAAGAACCAAAGAACAGAAGGGCTGGGCTGTGCCCATGCAGTTCCTACTTGCAAAATCACCAGATAAGGCAAAGGTGGAGAGAGACCAGGAGGGTGAGAACTAACGGTGTTTCCTTCAAGTGGGGGGGAAAAAAAAAAACCACACAGCAAATGAGCCCTCCCACCCTAACAATAGTGGCTTGAACTCATTCAGTGCATATCATGTGCCAGGCTCACACACCTGTTTGATCCCCACAACATTATGGGATAGGAAATAAGTTTATTCCCTTTTCACAGATGAGAAAATGAGGCACAGTGGATGGACACCACATCCAGCCTGTCCCAGCCTTGCAGAAGGTAATGGAGGTAGCTGTCACCAGGCACTTAGACTCTAGAGTCCAAACTCCTGAGCTCTTGAGGGACAGGACACTAGGGAGGACAAGGAAGGAGGTGCACTCTTGAGTGATGGACCTCACAGGAACAGGTGGTGAGAAAGTGGAGGAAGATTTTTTGCTGGGAAGGAGAGCTGAGTAATGATCATTTTTCAGCTCTTCTTCCCAGCAAAGAGGGGCAAAGGATGAGGGTCAAGGGAGTTTGTTGTTTAAGGTGAGCAAGAAATGGTCAAGATATGAGGCCTTGTTCCTCATTCTTGTACTGTGTTATGTCACATGTCACACTGGGCGGTGATAAGTTCTGAACTGTGTCCTCCCAAAGAGAGGGGCTGGGGCCTCACCTCAGTCTCCCTGACACCTGGTGCATGCCTTGCACCTAATAAATGCTCAATCTATGTGCTTTTGCTTCTTTCCCCTGCTCCCATCCCAAACCTACACCAGGGGACTTTATCGGTACAGCAGTTAGGAGGTCAGAATGTGGTGATGACAATCCCAGGAGCAAATCTCCACTCAGATTTCTTTATGCTTCAATTCTATCACCTATAAAATGGGACAATGTAGGTGTGCATAGCAGGATGCTACATCAGTGGATGTTAGTCCCAATGATTCTTGTTAGCAGTTCTCTGCAGCTTCAGGATGCTTAACTTAAGGAGGTCTCTTCTCATCTTGTGCTAGACAAGGAGGATATTTGCAAAAGGGTTTCGTTTCCCTTCTCATGTGAGTGTGATTTTGACAAGTCTAACTTGGGCCCTCCGTCTGAAGATGGTTCTGCTCTGGTGTGCAGCAGGGAGATGGTCTTCTTGGGCTGTCAAGGTCATGCTCTATCAGCAGGGGGCAGCAGCCACCAGAAAGCAGATGGAGAGCGCCCTGTGCTGAGCATTTCCATGTGTGTCCTCCAGGCCTACTAGGCCTGCACCATGGACACTTCGCAGAGGGTTGTGAGAAACTGCTTACAGAGGAGTGGGGGAGTGAATACACCAGAATAGAACCCTGTCTGTCCTCTCACAGTCCTCTTGCATCCTGGAGTGTCCTTGGAATCACCTCCTGTGGGTGAGAGCTGAGCCAAGTCTGGACTCAGGGGGGTCCTTTGAGATAAGATGTTCAGTACCTGTTGATGTACCTTGTTCTCCTCAGAGTTCACCTCCTTCCTTGTCCTCCCCAGAGTCCTGTCCCTCTGCCTTTCTACAGCCTCCTTCCACATTCCCCCACCCACACCTCCCCATCATTCCTGAGCCCCAGGCTGCAGCACTCTGCTCATGCCTTGGGATGAGGGAACCAGGGAGCCATTTCACTGGTTGGCAGATGGATGTATGTAGTTTATTACAGAATATTTATCAGGATCTTTCAGTGTACAAAACATTGTTGGGAATATTACAAAGTATAATACTGTGGGTAGGGCTTCCAGGTAAAGAATGCAGGTGTGCACAGGTAACAGGTGATACAGGACAATAAAAAATAGATAAGAGGGCTGCAGTCAAGGAGTGATCTGGGAGGTTAGTAAAGAAAGTGGGGCTTCCAGTACAGGACTGTTCCCCAAAGTTCTGTACCAGTCCATTGCTCTCAGACTGGAGAGGTGGTGGCAGGAAGTCCCCCTCCCCCATCCTGGGATCCTCTGGTTCCCTTTTCTCACTGTTTTTCCAAAATCTGTCCTGTGCTTCTCCTGCCAGGGCCAGCGTCTTACCCATTCTGGTGTTTTCAGGGCCTGGGACATGGCACTTTTTCACCAACTGTCTTTCCACTGACTTGCTTCTGCTTGTGCTACCCTTGGCACAAATTTTCTGCTTTTCAACTTGTGTAATTTCTGCCTGTGGTTGATGCCATGCTCATATGGACTTTTAACAGAAGGTCTTTCTGGTTCTTCAGCTGTCTAGCTCAGTCTGAATTAACTTCTGTCACCCCCAAGTTCCTCATGGCTCTTTGGACTTATTGGAGAACTGGCCTGATGTAAGCATATGTCTTCTGTTGTTTCTAAGCCCCTGGAAGGAAGGTTAGGTGTCGTCCCTGACTCAATTACTCAACGCATAACATGGTACATTAGGCACTATATGGACAGTGACCATATGTGATGTATAGTCTAAATCAGGGCAGTTGAGTGTGAAAGGGGGCAGTTGTGATGCAGGACTGTCTCAGGTGATCAAAGGCATATGGTCACCCACATGCTAGGTACTCATTCAACATTAGTTCTCAAGCGTTGAACACACTGTCTAGAGAGGGTTGTCCTTGGCCTGTTCATGAGATACAAAGCTCATTGTCACCCCTCGTGCCCATGATGTGAGGGACAGGTTCATGCTGGGGGCATACCCATTACCAGAAATTACTTTTGTACCCCTTGTCCCCACCGAATTATTCCCCAACCTCTCTTCCCCTCCTCTTCTCCCCCCTGACTCTGCTTTGTAGCCCTAGGAATGTTCCCTCCTTCTGTAAGACAACCTCACTACTGTTCCTTCCTTTCTCTCTTAGCTTCCACATATGAGTGAGCACATGTGGTATTTATCTCTCTGTGCTTTGCTTATTTCACTCAACGTAAGTTTCTCCAGGTTCATCCATGTTGTTGCAAATGGGAGTATTTCATTCTTTTTTATGGCAGAGTAGTATTCCATAGTGTAGATATACCACAGTTTCCTTATCTAATCATCCATTGATGGACATTTAGGTTGGTTCCATATCTTGGCTTCTATAAACAGAGCTGCAATGAACATGGGAGTACAGTATTGCTTCGACATAATGATTTCTATTCCTGTGGGTATGTACCCAGAAGAGGGATTGCTGGATCATATGGAAGATCTATCTGTAGTTCTTTGAGAAACCTCCACACTGTTTTCCATAGTGGTTGTACTAATTTACAGTCCCACCAACTGTGCAGGAGCATTCCCTTCTCTCCACACGCTCGCCAGCATATGTTTATTCACCATCTTTTTGATTGTAGCCAGTCTAACTGGAGTGAGGTGATATCTCAATGTAGTTTTAATTTGCATTTCCCTGATGACTAGTGATGTTGAGCATTTTTCATGTCTCTGTTTGCCATTTGTATGTCTTCTTTTGAAAAATGTCTATTCAGCTCCTTTGCCCATTTTTTGATTGGGTCGTTTATTTTTTTTTACTGTATAATTGCCTGAGTTCTATGTATATTCTGGATATTAATCCCTTGTTGTATGTTAGCAAAAATTTTCTCCCACTCTGTAGGTTTATTCACTCTATTGATGTTTCCTTTGCTGTGCAGAAGCTTTTTAGTTTGATAAAGTCCCATTTGTTTATTTTTTCTTTTGCTGCTTCTGCTTTCAGGCTCATGTTCATAAAGCCTGTGCCCAGACCTAATTGTTTCACCTATATTATCTCTTAGTAAGTTTACAGTTTCAGGTCTTATACTTAAGTCTTAAATCCATTTTGAGTTGATTTTAGTATAGGGTGAAAGGTGCATATCTATTTTCATTGTTCAGCATATGGATATCCAGTTTTGCCAGCACCACTTGTTGAAGAGACAGTCTTTTCCCCAATGTAGATTTTTGTTGCCTTTTCCAGTCTCAGATGGCTGTGAGTCTGAGGAGTGATTTCTGGGTTCTCAATTCTACTCCACTGCTCTGAGTGTCTGTTTTTATGCCAGTATCATGCTGTTTTGGTTACAATAGCTTTATAGTATATTTGAAGTCAGTAGTGTTATGCCTCTGGATTAATTTTTTTCTTGCTCAGGATTGCTTTGGCTGTTCGGGATCTTTTGTTCTCCATATGAAAGTTAAGATTGTTTTTTTCCATTTCTGTGAAGAATGTCATTGGTATTTTGATGGGGATTGCATTGAATCTGTAGATTGCTTTGGGTAGTATAGACATTTTCACAATGTTAATTCTTCTAATCCAAGAACATGGAATATCTTTCCATCTTTTTGTGCCTTTTAAAATATCTTTCAGTACTGGTTTGTAGTTCTCATTGTAGAGATTTTTCACCTCCTTGGTTAAATTGACCCCTAGGTATTTTATTTTTTTCATGACAATCGTAAATGGGCTAACTTTATTTTTCTTTCTGTTAGTTCATTATTTAAGTATATAAATGCAACTGATTTGGGGGCATTTATTTTGTATTCTGCAATATTATTGAAGTTATTAACCAATTCTAGGAGTTTTTGATAGAATCTTTACATTTTTCTGTATATGGTATCATGTCATCTGCAAACAGAGGCAGTTTGACTTCATCTTTTTCAATCTGGATTCCGTATATTTCTTTCTCTTGTTTAATTGCTCTGGCTAGCACCTCCAGTACTATGTTAAATAGAAGTGGTGAGAGTGGGCATCCTTGTCTTGTTCCTGTTCTTAAGGGAAAGGCCCTCAGTTTTCCCCATTCAGAATGATAGCGATGGTGGGCTTGTCATAGATGGCTTTCATTATATTGAGATACTTTTCTTCTATACCTAATTTGCTGAGAGGCTTTATGATAAAGTGATGTTGAATTTTGTCAAATGCTTTTTCAGTATCAATTGAGATAATAATATAGTCTTTGTCATTGAGTTTGTTGATGTGATGTATCACATTTATTGACTTCTGTATGTTGAACCATCCTTGCATCCCTGGGATGAATCCCACTTGACCATAGTGTATATTTTTTAAAATATGTTGCTGTATTCTGATTGCTAATATTTTGTTGAGGATTTTAGCATCTAGGTTCATCAAGGATGTTGGCGTATAATTTTCTTTTTTTGTTGTGTCTTTATCTGGTTTTGGTATGAGAGTTATGTTGGCCTCATAGAATGACTTTGGGAGAGTAGCTTCTGTTTCAATGGTTTGGGATACTTTGAGGAGAATTGGTATTAACTCCTCTTTAAAATTTTGAAAGAATTCAGCTGTAAAACCATCCAGACCCGGACTTTTCATTGGTTGGAAGATTGCTAATTACTGTTTCAGTCTCCTTGCTTGTTATTGGTCTGTTCAGGTTTTGTTCTCTCTTCTTGGTTCAGTCTTGGTAGTTCATATGTGTCTAGAAACTTATCCACATCTTCCAGATTTTCATATTTGTTGCCATAGAGTTGTTTTTAATAGTCTCTAATGATTCTTTGTATTTCTGTGGTATTAGTTATGTCTCCCTTTTCATTTCTGATATTTGTTATTGGGGTCTTCTGTTTTCTATTTTTTTTGGTAACCTGGCTAATGGTTTGTCTATTTTATTTATCTTCTCGAAAAACAAACTTTTTGTTTTGTTGATCTTTTCTATTGTTTTTTGAGTCTCTATTTCATTTTGTTCTGCTCTGATCTTAATTATTTCTTTCTGTGTACTACCTTTAGGTTTAGATTGTTGTTTTTAAGTTCTTGGGGGCATAATGTTAAGTCATTTATTTGAAGTCTTTCCATTATTTTGATATAAGCATTTAGTGCAATAAATTTGCCTCATAATACTGCTTTTGCAGTATCCTGTAGGTTTTGGTTTGATGTATCTTTATTTTCATTAGTTTCTAGAAATTTTTTGATCTCCTGTTTAATTTCTTCTTGGACCCATAGGTCATTCAGGAGCCTATTATTTAGTTTCCATGTATTTGTATAGCTTCCAGCATTTTGCTTATTGTTTATTTCCAAGTTTAGTCCATTGTGGTCTGAAAAGATAGTTGGAATGGTTTTGATTTTTTAAAAATTTGCTGAGACTAGATTTGTGACCTAATATGTGGTCTATCCTGGAGAATGTACCATGAGCTGATGAGAAGAAAGTGTATTCTTTAGTAGCTGGGTGAAATGTTCTGTATATATCTGCCAAGTCCAGTTGGCCTAGGGTGTAGATTAAATCCTGTGTCTCTTTGTTGACTTGTTGCCTGGAAGACTTGTCCCATACTGAGAGAGGGGTGTTCAGATCACCCACTATTAATGTGTTAGGACCTATTTCTTTCTTTAGGTCTAAGAGTGTTGCTTTATATATCTGGGTGCTCCAGTATTGGGTGGATATATATTTATGGTTGTTATGTCTTCTAGCTGGATAAATCTCTTTATCTTTATATAGTGGCCTTCTTTGTCTTTTTTATGTTTTTTGGTTTAAAGTCTATTTTGTCTGATATAAGAATAGGTACTCCTGTTTGTTTTTGGTTACAATTTGCATGGTATATCTTTTTCCATCCCTTCACTTTTAGGCTATGTGTGTCTCTGCAGGTGAGGTGGATCTCTTGAAGGCAGCATATACTTGGGTCTTTTTAATCCAGTCAGCCAGTCTGTGTCTTTTGAATGGGGAATTTAGTCCATTCACATTTAGGGTAGTTATTGACAAGTGTTGCTTAATTCATGTCATTTAATTGCTTCTTGTCTAGATGGTTTAAATATCTTTTGATCATTATTTCTCCTTGTATTTCTCTTCTTCAATGTTAGTTGGTAATTTAAGGTAGAATGATTTAGCTTCTTTCTCTTTCTTGCTGGCATTTTTGTTTTAACTGTGGGTTTTGCTCTTTCTTTTATATTTTTCATAGTGGTCACCATTATTCAGATTCCAGCTGAAGGACTCCCTTGATAATATCTTGCAGGGCTGGTCATGTGGTGGTGAACTCCTACAACTTTTGTTTGTTTAGGAAATACACTATTTCTCCCTCATTTCTGAAGGAGAGCCTTGCTGGGTAAAGAATTCTTGGCTGGCAATTTTTTTCTTTTAGTGTTTTGAATATATCATTCCACTTTCTTCTGGCCTGAAGGGTTTCAGTTGAGAAGTCTGCTGTTACTTTGATGGGCGTTCCCGTATAAGTGACCTGATGCTTTTCTTGCTTGTAGAATTCTCTCTTTGCCTTTCAGCTTTGCAAATTTAACTATAATGTGTCTTGGGGAGGATCGTTTTGGGTTGAATCTGTCTGGGGACCTTTGAGCTTTCTGAATCTGAAGGTCTGTATCCTGCCCTACAGCTGGGAAGTTTTCTGTTACTATTTCCTTGAGTAGGTTTTCAATACCTTTTCCTTTCTCCTCCCCTTCAGGAATAGCCAAAATTTGGATGTTAGAGCACTGGAGGTTGTCTCCTCTCTCTCTTAGAGTTTCCTCATTATTTTTAATATTTTTCTTTTTTTTGTTTGCCTGAGTTATTTCAAAAAGACCTTCTTCAATCTCTGAAATTCTTTCTTCTGCTTGCTGTACTCTGTTGCTCAAGTTCTCAGTTGCTTTTTTTTTTATTTCTTTGAGTGAATCTTTCATTTCTAGAAGTTCTACTACACTCTTTTTTAAGGTATTAATCCTATGTAGTTTTTCTCCTTCACATTCAGGATATTTTTTCTTGTTTCATTGTGTTCTCTAATTGAGTCTTCCTTTTTTCTTCAAGTTTTCTTAAGATCATTGCTCAAAATTCTTTTTGAGACATTTCAAGGATTCCCTGTTCCATGGAGTCTGACTTTGGAGCATTACTGTGTTCCTTTGGTGGTATCATTTCTTCTTGATTGTTTGTTCTTCTAGTATTTTTTTGCTGACTCTTGGTCATTTGTTAGAGGGTTTGCTTCTTCTATTACATGAGGTTGGCTATGGAGTAGCCCTGGTTGCTACTGTGGAGGTGAATTGTCTTTGCTTGACAGTAGGTGTGGTCATGGTTATGTTAAACCACCTTGGTTCCTGTTCTAGACTCTGTGATCCTAGAATGAGCCCATAGTGCCATGCGGTTCTAGTTGGCATGGGTTTGGGGCATGGGGGCAGAGCCCCAGTGCTCACCCCCCATCCGAGAAGGGGGGAGGGGCTGCCTGTAGCTGTGCAGTTCCACTGTTGCTGCTGCTGGGCTCATCTTGGTAGCACAGGTTTGGGACACAGGGTGGGGCCCTGGTGCTCACCCCCTCTGTTTCTGATGAGGATGGAGGGGCCACCTGTAGCCATGCAGTTCCTGCTGCTGCTGCTGGATGCTCACCTGGGTGGTGTGGGTTCAGGGTTCAGGGCAGGGCCCTGGTGCTCACCCCCCTCAGGTCCAAGGAGGATGGAGGGGCCGCCTCTAGCCGTGCAGTTCCCGCTGCTGCTGTTGCTGCTGCTGGGTGCTCAAGTTCAGGCTAAAGCACTAAAATTATACAGCTGGCAGTGAAGGTTGGGTCATGCGAGGAGTTTTAGTGGAAAATGTTAGGTGGTGGACATATTTTTTTTCTCCATTCTTTGTCACTCTTATTCAGTAGTAATTTTTCCCCCTTAATTTTAGTGCTAGACATGGCAAGGAGTGATTACAGCCAACTGTAATCAAAACATTTGTTTGCAACATACATCCCCTTTACCACTGTCCCCAAACTGACTCATTTTGTGTGCTTTTGTTCTTCTTTTTTTGATAAACTACCACCAAGACCAGGTGGAAGGGGCAAGGGTAAGAGAGATGTAGGGGAAGAGTCCAGGAGGCCAGAAGAGGGAAATGCTACAAGCCACAGTAAGCATGAGGTATATTTAATTTTTTTTTTCTTTTTGTCTCTTTTTTTTACTGACCGGTAACGGGATCGCAACCCTCGGTGTTGCGCCCGCACCGCGCTCAGCCAGTGAGTGGGAACCGGTCTCCACATGGGATCTGAACCCTCGGTGGGAGCGCCGCCGCACTCCCAAGCAGCACACTCTCCAGTGCGCCACCGGGCTGGCCCATATTTAATTTTTAAAAAGGGAGGGGTGTACCCCACAAATGATATGGTAATGATGG
>NW_007734641.1:26986-28073 GCF_000696425.1 Galeopterus variegatus | reverse complement strand
GCGGGAGCGCCGCCGCACTCCCAAGCAGCACACTCTCCAGTGCGCCACCGGGCCGGCCCATATTTAATTTTTAAAAAGGGAGGGGTGTACCCCACAAATGATATGGTAATGATGGTACATAATTAAGTCCCATAGCATGACTGAAGATTTGCAGTGTGTTTGACGTCATCACCATGGAAGGCATAAAAAGTGGAGTAAATCAATGTTGATACAGTTCAATCTAGTCCATTAGGCAAGGTGGTGCAATAAGTCATTTAAGCAAAAAGTGTCTTTGCCTCACCTAAACGGCTAGCAGACATGGAGAACACTCCAGTGATGAATCCACACAGCTTTCTCCGTGTAGCTATAACAAGGTGTTGCTGAATGGCTCACTGTCAAACACTGGAAAGGGGCACCACAATGGACCTCCCTCTTTTATAGGCGTGAATGCTAGACTCAACTGTCTCAACTAAGCAGGAATTCCTCTGCTAGGAATGCCAACCGTAATTCACCTTGTCTTGAAATATGTAGAGATTGTTTGTAGTAGTCACAACAATGATATTTTCCTTGGAGTTCCAGGTTATACAAAGGGTTTTCTTGTTGAAATCTAGGCTGTCAACACTTATTTCATCTTTCTTTCACTTGCCACTTGCAGACTGCATGGTTTCAGAACCATGCAAGACTTACTGTTTTCCCGTGATGCTTCTAGCATTGTATCTCACTTTGTATTCCTATCAAACATTCTGAAGAAATTCTTGTAAGATCCAGTCGTGACAACGCTGTCAGATCCATCCAACAACATTCAAATTTGTCAAATATGCAGTCATTTTCATACAGTGAACAAAGTTTGCTTCTGAGGTATTTGTGCACTGAATTTTATGGCTGAATTTTACATCAGAAATAGAAGAGATGATTTCAGAAAAAAATGACCTGTTACTGGGAACTTCAGATTGTTCAAGCAATTTAGAATGTCTATCACAGAGGGAAGATGTCCTCATGTCACTTAACCGAATAGTTTCTTTATTGCTGCTGTATACAAATATGTTACAGCTATTTGGGTAGAATTCTGCTGCTATAATCACTTCTGTTAGCTCTTCCATATTAACAG
>NW_007734641.1:0-25667 GCF_000696425.1 Galeopterus variegatus | reverse complement strand
CGCTCCTGCTCCTGGGGAAAGATGACAACTCCACCACCTTTGTGTCCTGTTGCTAGTAATTCTCCAGAAGGGTTAAATTCTACTGTAGAAATTAATAGCTGCTACTGCTACATCATCGACTGCTCATTTTCCCCGAGAAAACCACCGCTGAACATGACTCCGTCCTCCATCTCCTGCCACGTGGCTCTGCAAATGGTGAGCCTAATGGGTTCCTGGGTGGGTGGATGGAAAGTGGGGGTCTCCCCTTCCTGAACTCATCCCCCTCACTTGCGGATGGGGCGTTAAAAGGGTGGATGGCATCCGTGGGGGAGGGGCCGGGGCGGGGCAGAAGGGCGGAGGGGCGGGCAGACCAGCCCGCAGGATGGTGGCTTTCACTCTGGGGCTTCCCCGCTGGTGCTCTTTCAATGGCGGCGGCAGCGGCGCAGCGGCAGGCGTCTCCCGAGATGGTGGACGTATTAGCAGAGGGCGTTAGGTATCAGAGCATGAGAACTCCGACTGAGGCCAGGGTTGGTTAGGGCCCCTCCTGGAGGCAGTGCAGGGCTGCTGGATGTTTCTGCTTTAGGTGTGAGGTAATAACTACCCACTGCGGTAGAGGAGCTCAAGAGAACCAGGCGGTGATTTCTCCTTACCCAGGGCCAGCAGGTGGCATAGGAGGGGGAGGTGACGTTCAGAGATGTCCTGACCTCTTCTTTCCCCCTAGACAGCAGCAGCCCCTGAGAACCCAGCTCCAAGAGCATCCTGCCATCTCTGCTCCTTCCCAGACCCCTGCCGCCGTGAGAATTCCTGCTCACTTCCAGCGAAGTGCGAGCCCTGGCACAACTCAGATTCCCTTCTGTTGGGAGCGGACAGAACCCTGCCCTTATGCGTGTTGTCTAGTTGATTTATTCAAACATAGTTAGAGGAAGAAGATGTCCAAATGGGTCTCTTCCCCATTTAGAAGAGAAGAATATCTAGGTCTAGGATGGATTGGAGGGGCAGGCCACGGAGTTTAGAAGGGAAAGCAGATGCCTCCTTTCTCAGTGGCTGCTTCATCTTACATGCTCCTTCTAGCCTCTCCATCCATTTTTCTCTCTCCTTATGATTTCCACAATATCATTCAGAAAGGCAGGGTCCTCTCCACACTCAAAAAAAGGAAGTCTCAGTTGTGCCAGGGCCTGCCCTTCTCTGGAGGTGAAGCTGAAACTCTTACATGGGTGGGGGGCTGGGGGAGGAGTGGAGGCCAGAGGAGGCTCATGGAGCTGTGCGGGTTCTCAGGGGCTGCTGCCGTTTAGGGGTAAAGAAGAGGTTGTTTCTTAACGTCACCTTGCCCTCATTCTAACTGCAGTGTTGCTGCTGTGGTTTCAGCCTCCCACTCACCTTGGAAAGAGTGCCCAGGAGCCCACCTGTCTCTGCACCTCAAGGTGGGCATGTGACAGTTTCTGTTCTCCCCATGTCTGATCTTCCTCTAAATGATTTATGTCCCTTACACCTGATCCCCTTTTTCACTTTGAACAGGATTTCAGAAGCCTCTGATCACAAACCCATCCCTCTCTTTCAAACAGTTTCGTTTAGCAGTAGGGACCATGGCTGCTCAGTTGGAAGGGAACTGTCAACAAGAAAGGGCATGAGGCTTTAGAATTGTCTTTTAAAAGGAGGGGAGCTATGTCTTCATAGTACCAACAAAAATAAGCTTAAGGTTATAAACAAAATGCAGCTAGATTTTTAGTTCACCGGCCACCTTTGATATGCTTTTCACTTTTTTCTTAACCAGATGTTTTAAAAAATATATTTTAAAGACACATCCAGAGAGAATGTGACTGGAAAAAAAAAAGCATAATTAGAAAGGCAATTTGCTCTGGAAGCATAAATGGAGGGGGAAGAGAGAAAACATTCTGCAGCTAGAAAAACCAAAAGAATGGGAGAATGTAGAAAAAGTGGAGAAGCAGGAAGGAAGAGAGACGAAAATATATGTGCTCAGCTGAAGGGACCTCAGAGATAAGAAGTAAAAAACACCTGCAGGTGACTGAGGTAGTAGCACAAATGGTGCTAAGAAATGCCTGGACTCTAACTGAGCCCAAGTCAGATTTATAGCCCTCCCTTATCTTGACCTGTCTCAAGGTTCCTAGGTGTGGGGCTGTTCCCAGAGCTGTCTGAATTCTTCAGCTCAGAAGTTTATGGCTCTGATGTCAGGGAAATCATTAATAAATCTTGTTTCAGACATGCCCCGCCCTCTGTTGGCTCCAACAGTGTTTGATATCTAATAATAGGAAACCAGTTTGGTTGAGTGAGCTCATGACATAGGCAGGGGCAATGGAGGTCACAGGGGAAAGAGGTTGCCTCCCTAGGAAATCCCTGAATTTCTCCCTGGAAATAGCCATCCTATGTACCAGATGGAAGAGGATCAAGGGAGATATTCCTTAGGACATCGCTGAGGGCCTCTTGACAGCTCTTCACCATTAATTCCATGAGGACTTGGGTGTCTGGAGCCCAGCCTAAGCTAAACAAGCCACTTTCTAATCAAAATAGTGTTTTCTTGAAGACTTGTGGGTTGTGAGAGATTTATTCTTTGTATGGGGTATGTTCTTTCAGTTTTCAAAATCCCACAGTGAAATCAGGACAGAAATGTTTCTCACCCAGGCTTCATCTTAAACATGATTCAGTAGGAATGTATCACTCAGAGACCCTGACCCAGAGAGGATCCTTCTAGAACCCTGGTTCCTAAAATGTGTTCTCTAGATCAGCAACATAAACATCACCTGGAACTTGTTAGAAATGCAAATTCTCATTCCTCCTCCCTGGCTCCCCCCCACCCCCCCCACCACCTGGAGACATACTGCATCAGAAGTTCTGGGAGTAGGCCCCAGCATCCGTTTGGAAAATGCTTGGGATGATTCTGGTGTGTGCCGGTGTTTGAGAACCACACCTTCTGGGCAGGTAGCAGGGATGTGGCAAACAGCACATCACTTGTGCTCCTAACACTTGTCTTTGCATTCACCTTTGATGGCCAAAGCAAGTCACCTGGCCCAACTTCAAAGAGGCGAGAAGTGCAATCTTGCCATGTGCCCTGGAGGAGAGTCTGGAATATTTTTGGCCATACTTGGGAAAAAACAATGGAGTGAGCATATCAGAAAAGGTGACAGAAGCTAGAGTTTGCCTTTTCTGTTTGTTTTAGAATGCATGCCTAAGAAATAAGGACTTTTGAATATAAGCATACTACCATTAGCATACCACACTAAATTAACAATAATTATTTGGTAGTATCTATTAGGCCAAATCAACATTTCTCAAATTGCCTCATAAATGCCCTTTTACAGTGGGTGGTCTTCAGGCAAACAATCCCCATACATTATGCAGATGTTAAGTGGCTTCAGTCTGTTCCTTTGAGGCTGCCATTTACGCTAATCACATTGGGACATGGTTAATATGCAGATTCTGATTTAATGGGTCTGGGGTGGGGCCTGAACCCCTGTGTGTCTGTGTCTCTGGTTTTGGGGCCACATGTGGAGTAGTGAGTCCTTAAGTTGTCTCCAGAGCACCACTGCAGCGCATACAACAAAACCCTTATTCTCAAGGAGCTTCACCTGTGTACCACTCTACCTGGTTTCTGTTATAAAAAGAGCCAGGCCTGGGAAATAAATTAATTTTAGTTTGTTCCTCCAAAAATTATATTTTGATTTAGAAGAAGCCTAAAGTTTTGCAAAATAAATGAATGTAGTAATAAAATTATTAGAGACATATTGATTCATTAAGTAAACTCAAAATGGATTAAAGGTCCAAATGTAAGACCCAAAACTGTGAAACTACTGGAAAAAAACATAGGGGAAATGCTTCAGGACATTGGTCAGGGCAAAGATTTTATGGAGAAGACCTCAAAAGCATAGGCAACAAAAGCAAAAATAAATGAGATTATATCAAACTAAAAAGCTTCTGTAAAGCAAAGGAAACAATCAACATAGTGAAAAGACAACCTACAGAATGGCAGAAAATATTTGCAAACTTCATTCAATGAGGGATTAATGTCTGGAATATACAAAGAACTCGAACAACTCAACAGCAAACACACACACACACACACACACACACACACATGCACACACGCAAAACATAATAATAATAGTGATTAGAAAATGGGAAAATGAGCTGAATAGACATTTCTCAAAAGAAGACGTATAAACAGCCAACAGGTATATGAAAAAATGGTTATTATCACTAATCATCAGGGAAATGCAAACCAAAACCACAATGAGATATCATCTCACTTCAGTTAGAATGGCTGTTAACAAAAAGACAGAAAGTAACAAATGCTGGTGAGGATGTGATGAAAAGCATACTCACACACCGTTGGTGGAAATGTAAATTAGTGCAGCCATTATAGAGTTTCCTCAAAAAAACTAGGAAAAATAAACTGACTAGTCCAAGTGCAGTGGTGTTTGCAACTAACTGATCACAACCAGTTACAGATTTCTTTGTTCCTTCTCCACTCCCACTGCTTCACTTGGCCAGCCTTAAAAAAAAAAGAAAAGAAAAACCTAAAAATAGAATTATCATATGATCCAGCAGTCATATACACTGGGTACATAGCCAAAGGAAAGGAAATTAGTATATTAAAGGGCACTGTTTATTATAGCACTATTCACAATAGCTAAGATATGGAATCAACCTCAGTGTCTATCAACAGATAAATAGATAAAGAAAATCTGGACTATATACACAATTGAATACTATTCAGCCATAAAAAAGAAATAAATCCTGTTATTCATTGCAACATGGATGAGCTTATAGGATACTATGTTAATAAGCCAGGAACAGAAAGAGAAATACCATGTTCTCACTTATATGTTGAAGCTAAGAAAGTTGATAGCATGGATGTAGAGGGTAGAATGGTGGTTACCAGAGGCTGGGAAGGATAGAGAGGAGGGGGGATAGTGAGAAGTTGGTCAACGAATACAAAACTACAGCTAGATAGGAGGAATACAATCTAGTTTTCTATAGCACTGTAGGGTGATTATAATTAACAATTTATCATGTACTTTCAAATAGCTAGAAGAGAGGAGTTTGAATGTTCCCATCACAAAGAAAGAATAAATGTTTGAGGTGATGGCTATGTTGATTGACCTGATTTGATCATTATACATTGTATACATGTATCAAAATATCATAAATATGTATATTTATTATGTATCAATTAAAAAATTATTTTCCAATAAAAATACATTTTAAAATTCCACAAAACTATAGATATATGCTGTTATTAAGATCCCCATCCTTAAAGACTTCTGATTTCAACTCAGACATGTAAAGGCCTTGGATGTTGCCACTCCTATTCTAACACTAAGAAAAATCCAGACAAACTGAAAAACAATGACTTTTCTCAGACCCATCAAAGAACTGAGTTCAGAGCAAACCGCCACTCCAAAATCTAGAGACAGGCAAATCCAGATGATACAGCCAAGATCTGCTATCCTTGGTACTGGAGTCATACACTGTTAGGACAAATTTCTGGAGAGTGAATGTGAACTAGTGTGAGAGGGAGAAGATTTGGGGGCTGCAGTCTTAGGGGACCTTACATTTGTGGGTTTTACCTACAGGAACCCTACCCGGTTCTTATAGTAAATATCCCAGAAAGAGCTCCTCATGGCCCTGGCAGCAAGAGGGAAAGAGTAATCATTGTGAAATATGGCCAGAGCATTTTCTGTAACAGCCTATTTTCCAGGGAAAAGACATTATTAGATTTTATCACATCTGAGGGAAGGGTATTTCTCTCAGTCCAGCTCCCTTTTGCCTTCCTGTCTTACTAAGGGGGTAGAAGTTGAAGCTGTAGAGAAAACATTTGTGAAGGTCACAGGCCCATCGAAGGACTGAAATTTAATTGGAAGATTATAGAATGCTCCTCCTCCTCACACCCTATCTCACACCCCCCAGTCTCCAATATAGTAATAGTGAGTTGCAACTGAAAGACCTACAAGACACAAATACTCTCTGAAGAAGAGTACTGGGGAAGACCAAAGTCAACAGAGGGCATAAAAACAAGGAAGCTAGTAGGACTCGAAACCCCTGGTATCTATAAATGTAGAAGGTATTAAACAAATCCCTAGTCCTAGCCAGATTAACACAAATTCTAGTAGTAAAAGCCTATTTACTTTAGTTCCTGTCACAGAATAAAACACTTTCAGTCTCTTGCTTAACTCCATTCTCACCATGTGACACTCTGTGTTGCTGTTGAGTCACTACTAAGAAAAAAGCTCTTGCCAGATGTGTTCCCTGGACTTTCCACTTTTCAGCCTCTGAAACTATAATTGCAACCAGCACCACAGTCAATTTTAGAACAGTTTTATCACTTCAAAAAGAAACTCTGGATATCTTCATGCAAAAGAATGCCTTTGAACCATACACAAAAATCTCACATCATATACAAAAATCAATTGAAAATGGATTAAAGACTTAAATATAAGACCCAAAGCTGTTAAACTACTGGAAGAAAAATAGGGGAAAATTTTCATGACCTGGATCTAGGAAATAATTATTTGGATATAAACCCAAAAGTATGGAGTACAAAATAAAAAACAGACAAATGAGATTATATATAACAAACTAAAAAGCTTCTGCACAGCCAAGGAAATAATCAACAGAGTGAAGAGACAACCTACAGGGTGGGAGAAATTATTTCCAAATCATGCATCTGATAATGGATTAGTATTCAACATATATAAGGAACTCAAACAGCTCAATAGCAAGAAAACAAATAACCCAATTTAAAAAATGGGCAAAGGATCTGAACAGACATTTCTCAAAAGAAGATATACAAAGGCCATCAGGTATATGAAAAAATTCTCAACATTACTAATCATCAGGGAAAGGCAAATAAAACCATAAGGAAATATTGTGGCTCACACCTGTTAGAATAGCTATTATCAAAAAAAAAAAAAAAAAAAAAAAAAAAAAACTAATCATCAGGGAAAGGCAAATAAAACCATAAGGAAATATTGTGGCTCACACCTGTTAGAATAGCTATTATCAAAAAAAAAAAAAAAAAAAGAAAGATAAGTGTTGGAAAGGATGTGGAGAAAAGGGAACCCTTGCACAATGTTGTTGGAAATGCAAATTAGTATAGCCATTATGGAAAACAGTATGGAGTTTCCTCAGAAACCTAAAAATAGAATTACTATACGATGCAGCAATCCCACTACCTGGTATATATCCAAAAAATAAATAAATAAAATTGGAATCTCAAAGAGATATCTGCACTTCCATGGTCATTTCAACATTATTCACAATACCCAAGATATGGAATACATCTAAGTGTCTACCAACGAATGAATGGATAAAGAAAATATGATATATACATATAATGAAATATTATTTAGCCTTTAAAAAGAAGGAAGTCCTTTCATTTGCATCAAAATGGATGAACTTGGAGGACATTATGTTAAATGAAATAATTCAGGTGCAGAAAGACAAATACCATGTGATCTCACTTATATGTGGATCTAAAAAAGTCATACTCAGAAAAGTAGAGAGTAGAATGGTGGTTAGCAGGGTCTGGGGTGGAGGCACTGGGTGTTGGGAAGATGTTGGCTAAAGGTACAACATTTCAGTTAGACAGGGAAAGTAAGTTTAAGAGACCTATTGTACAACATGATGATTATAGTTAATAACAAGGTATCGTATACTTGAAAATCACTAAGAGAATAGACTCTAAGTGTTCTCACCATAAAAAAAGTGAATATATGAGGTGATGTATATGTTAAATAGCTCAATTCAACCATTCCACTTTCAAAACATCATGTTGTGCACCATAAATATCTTACTGTCAACAGGCTCAGTTGCCCTCTTCACTCTAAACAAAAACCTGAAAGTCCAAAAGTTAGTGCAAGGATTGGAAGGTTTATTCAGATAACTAGCATCTGGGAGATGACCAGGCTAAAATTATCTTGCCTTCTGATGTCTGTTCTGGGGTTTATAAAGGGGAACAGGCAGAAAGGTGAGGTAAGGGTTTTGTCCTGCAGGCCAAATGAGAGGCTAGTCATGGGATCAGCAGAGGGTCTGAGTCAGATTCCGGGTCCCATGATGGACTGGATGCTTTGGCATCATGGAGTCTGCGGTTGGGGGACCAGTCAGTTTCAAACCCTTGATGTTATCTCAGGGTTGGAGTCTGATGGAGTTTGGATGTGCTGTCCCCTCCAAAACGTATGTGGAAATTTGATCCCCGATGTGGCAGTGTTGGAAACTGATTGAGTCATGGGGGCAGATCCCTCATGAATAAATTCATGCTCTCCCTGGGGGCAGGGGGATTAATGACTGAGTTCTTGCTCTATTAGTTCCCACAAGAGCTGGTTGTTTAACAGACCCTGGCACCTCCTCTCTCTCTCTCTCTTGCTTCCTCTTGCCATGTGATCTGCTTGTACTTGCTGGCTGCCTGCCACTTTCTGCCATGAGTAAAAGCAGCGTGAGCCCTGCGCCAGATGCAGCTGTCCCAGAATCATATGCCAAATAAACCTCTTTTCTTTATAAATTACCCAGTTTCAGGTATTTCTGTTATAGCAACACAAAATGGACTAATACAGAGTCCTTGCCTCCTAGAGAGAACTCAAAGACAATAACCTCAGTCAAGCATCACTGGAACATAAAAATACTTGACTTGTACCTCTAACTGATGTGGCTGTAATTTTCCTTTAAGTGAGAAGGTGAGTTAATAATTAGCTAGGGTGCTTTGCCTTTCTCTTGGAATTCCTTTACTTGCAGTTGATTAGAAAAGGTAAGAAAAACAGGAAATTCTCAATTTTAGATGCACAACATCTAAAGTAAATCAACATAAGAGGGTGTAATGGGAGATCAACAGAAATAAACTCTTGAGAAGAATCCTTTTGTGACATGATTTCATTCCTGAGTAGTTTCAGCCTTATGGTCAGTTTTGCAATTCCTCTGCTAACCTCAAGGAATTGATGATTATCAGTTTCGAAGTTGATGGTTAACTGAAATTTTCTCTTTGGTCTTAGTTATCCCAGTGATGACCACTCTCTGGCTAAGGTCCCTTTCAAGTACATACTATTTTTATCAATTAAAAATAAATTAATTTTAAAAACTAAAAAAAAATAAAAATAAAACATTTCAGCTTTCTACCAAAAATTATAAGTCATGTCTAAAGGTGAAAAGACATAGTCTAAAGAGAAAATAAGGACCAGAACCAGACTCATATGTTGGAACTATCAGTCATGGAATTTTAAATAACTGTGACTAATATGTTAAGAGCTCTAATGTGTTAAATTAAGCCTAAATATGTTAAGGGCTCTAATGCTTTTAATTAGTTCTAAAGCTTTCTTCAGACACAGTGAACTGTAGCCTAATTTGATGTATGAACAGGCTAACCTACTCTTGTCACCTAACTTTATGTGCAAGCAGAGCATAACCTATGCTTGTAATGAAGTAATGCCCTCTTTCTAAGAGCAGGACCGACACAACTTAAGATAGGCGGGAAAGTGGGGGTGGGATGGGAGGAGCTCCACTAACTGCAAAATTAGCTCATGTACTTGGCTTGCTTGCATTGGCTAATACCTCTTGGCACGGTGATGGGGCGACTGAGTTGCTGCGCTTGCAGCTTTAAAAACTGAGAACAAAGACGGTTCGAGGCCACACCTCGAATTGGCTGGTGCGGTCCTGGCCACTAGAAATAAAAATCTTTTTCTCTTTTTCTATATCAGTCTCCAAGGGTGATTTTCTCCCAACGCCTATAACAGTAAGAAGTAGGCTAGTCTCAGCCAATTACAGGCAGCTAACTGTTCTGTACCTCACTTCCATGTACTGTATGTCACTTCCCTTTTTCTGTCTATAAATCTTAACTGGCTACTTGACAGCAGTGGAGTGTGAGGAAAATGGAGTCAGTATAGTCAGGCCCTCTCACCTCATATCTGGCTAGGTCTGATTCAGCACACCTGTTGTAAACAAGTCATATAAGAGTGGTGTAACTGCACATGCATGCCCATGTACTCCTTTGCTTGTTGCCATTTTTGTGTACTTTTGGTATAAGAGACAGCAACTCTGAACAGCTGGCCTGCAGAGCTTGCATTGGAATAAAGCATGTTTATCCTGTTATTGGCTGCCAGAATCGTTTTTCAACTACCTGACTCATGACCTTCACAGGATGGGGCAGAGGGGTCTGTGATCCAGACCTATAATTGGCATAGTTGTTTTTAGGATTCTGAGCAGGTAAGGGAGCCACTAGCCCCTCAGGAGGGGGAGGAAATGTGTCTACCCTGGAGTATGTGGTACCCAGTGGCCACTTTCCTGTTGACCAGGGTCTGGCTGTTGCTCACTGTACTACAAGTCAACATGGATCAGGCACTCCATGAAGCAGTTTAGCTTCAAGATTTGCAGCAGAAAACAGACTTGTTGGAAGTGTGGGTACTTGTTCTGGAGGCTGAAGTACAGCAGCAGGTCACTCCTGCTTTTGACACTGGGGTTGATGATGAACCTGATGGTGAGCTGGGGGAGACTGTGCATCCCCTGGCATGACTTGTTGTTCATCAAAAAATGAAGCATAAGCAGCCTATGGGACTGGGAAGACAACAAGTTGGCAACCCACACGTGACCTAATTTACTACTTATGTCCCCTACACTCAAGCTGAGTTGGTTGACTTGGGGAAACAGTTTTGGCAGAAACAGGCCAAACCCCTAGCTGCTTGGCTTCTGTGGTTGTGGCACCTAGGGGTGGATAGTGTGATGTGCTCTGGTGATGAGATGGAAAAGTTAACCTCTATCGCCACTCACCTGTTCCTGTAGCAGTGGCTACAGAATAGCCACAGATATGCACCAGGACAGGATAATCACTCCCTGATGGAATGGGTGAATGCAGCCATCCAGACAGTGTGGATGAACCCTGGAGAACTCCCTGAAACCGTGAGTAGATGGCAAACATATGCCAAGTTGGTTCAAATAATTCAGGAGCTGGGGATGTGACAGTGGATGTTTAATGTGAACACCCATGGCCTGTACAATGAGCATTTTACAGGTATCATGAGAGACGTAGTGCTGCAAAATGCCCTGTCAATGTCCTTTGGGTCATTGATGGCCATACTGAGCTCATATGTTGTTTGTCCTATACATGAAGTAATGACCATGATTGTCAGTCTGGGTGAAACAGAGGTGAAGAGACAAACAAAAGGGCTCCAAGAAGTAATGAAGACTAAGCCCCCTAAAATGCTCAGAGTGTTTCCCCAAAGAGACCAAGCAAGACAATCCATATGCAGATGTCGTTTAACCTGCTTATGGAGAGAGTTGTTACGGAAAAAATCAACAGGCAACCAAATGCAGTCCCATTTGCCTTGTGGCAGCAATTGCGCCCCAAACAGCATTACACCAAACTTCGAAAAGAAACAAATGATAAAGTATGCCCAGTGAATCTGAAAGATTTTATGGCTGCTTCCATGGAGGTGGATGGATTGTTCTCCTTTGGCTAGGGAGCAGGCAGAGGTGCTCACCTTTTGGGAGCAGACAAGGACTAGAGGCCTCATGTTGAACTGGCAATACATTGGTCAGAGACAAATGTACACCATGTGTTAGCATTGGTGGATACCAGCACAGAATGTAGCCTGATACATGGCAACCCAGATAAGTTTCTAGGAGCCACAGTGAATGTTGGTGACTATGGAGGACATATCATTAAAGTCAAAGCTGTGTCTTTGCCTCCTGACATAGGATGATTGCCCCCTCATTTATATACTGTGTATGTATCCCCTGAATACATCTTGGGTATAGATGTGCTTTATGGGTTATACCTGGAGAATTCTGGCTGTGGATATGGATAGTAAAGCCTGTGTTGCGGGGGCACGCTAAACATGACCCACAGGTATTACCCCAGCCAAGACATTCAGTCAATGTGAAACAATATCATCTGCCAGGAGGACATGCAGAGGTAGGTGCCACTATGTCACAGTTAGAAAAAGTTGGCATTATTTGTCCTGCACATAGCCCATTTAACACCCCAGTATGGCCAGTGAAAAAACCTGATGGGACCTGGAAGATGACTGTGGATTATCAACAACTGAATAAAGTAGTGCCTCCTTTGCACATTGCTGTGCCTTCAGTTCATGACTTGATGGATCAGCTGATGGCTCAGCTACAAACTTATCATTATGCACTGGACCTTGCACATGTTTTTTTTCTCTATCCCAATCTCAGCTGATAGCCGAGATCAGTTTGCCTTCACCTGGGAAGGAAGACAATGGGTCTTTCAAGTGTTGCTCCAAGGCTATCTGCATAGCCTAACCATCTGTCATGGATTAATGGCTGGGGACCTAGCCAAGTAGACTAGGCGCAGCTTAGTTACAATGTTTCATTATATAGATGATATCTTACTAACCTCTGATTCTTCTCTTGCAGGTTTAACCAAGGTGGTTCCAATGCTGCTAGGTCATTTGGAACAATGTGAGTGGGCCATATATAAGGGTCTTACCCTTTGGATATCTACTTGGAAATATCAGCATTGGATGGTATGCCATGGACTCCTGTGAGGACAAGCCATGTGGCATGACTTATGGGAATTAGGGCATGAAAAGAAACTAACTCTTTTCCATGTCACAGGACATTTCTCCTTAGCCAGTCCAGGCAATGATGAAGGTGATGTGCTCACTGAGATGGCTGGAGAGAGCCCCAGTGACTGATATAGTCCAGTGGTTACATTGAAGAATGCAGCATGCTGGCTGCAAAACTGTGTGGTTGATGGCCCAAAAGTGGAACCTGCCCATAAAATAGGAAGATATAGTAAACACGTGTCACATTTGTCCAGTGTATGCTCAAGAGAGTCCATGCCCCTGGTGGGTGCCACATACCAGTGGGAAGATAACCTGTGGAAGGGTGCCCCTGACTCGATGGCAAGTGGATTTTGTGGGACAACTGCCTGGGTCAGAGAATTTCAGGTATATCTTTACAGCCATTGACATGGCTACAAGTCTTCTGTTTGTATGGCCCTGCAAGGCCCAAACCAGGTAAGCACTATTAAGGTTTTGAATAGCCTTATAGCCATGTATGGTCGGCCCCTGGTCATAGACAGTGATAATGGAGCCCACTTTACTGGACATGAAGTACAGAAGTGGGCTTCTCAGTTGTCCATTCAGTGGAAGTTACATGTGCCATATCATCTCCAGGCAGTGGGAATGATTGAATGGTACAATGGTCTTCTGAAAAAGGGACTAAGGCTATCTGCCCAACCCCCATCCCTGAAAGGGTGGACCTAGTGATTATGGCTGACAGGATTTTAACTGAGAGATCCCACAAGGGTGGGCCCTTTCCAGTGGAGGCTGTGTTGCATAGAGCCACAGCACCTGTTCCTGCAACCATTCTTTCCAGGATGGTAAGCTGGCATGTATTCTGCCAGAGGGATGAGAACTCCCTCTATTGGTGCCAATAACTTTTTTGTCTTTTCACCCATAGTCTTGTGCCTGCCAACACCATAGTCTACTGGGCACAAACATATGCACCAAGTTTCCTACCAGTGTGGCTACAGGATTCCCATAGGAGATCATCCTGACCATCATTGCTAACTGGATCTGGCCTGAACAGAATGTTATGTGTATATCCCTTACTGTCATCATAATGTTACTCAGGCTTTACAGCAATTAACTAGTGAAATTCATGCTGTCCAAAAATGATTGGAGATCCCCTCCAGGAATGGTGGGCCAATATGTCATCATCCTGGAGGTGAGTGTTAGCTGTATTGGGAGGAAGTGCCTGTGTTTTGCTGGCATGTTGCTGCAGCCTATGTTTCTGCTGTGGCCTATGGATACAAGGGTCAGCTATCCTCACTAAGGGAATATTGTGGAAGATCTCAGACATGTAGATTGTACAGTGAGGGACCCTGAAGGAGTGCAGTGTAAGGAAAATGGAATCAGCATAGTCAGGCCCCTTCGCCTCATATCTGGCTGGGTGTGATTCAACACATCTGTTGTAAACAAGTTATATAAGAGTGGCATAACTGCACATACGCACCCATATACTCCTTGGCTTGTTGCTATTGTTGTGTTCATTCGGCATAAGAGACAGTGGCTCTGAACTACTGGGTGGCAGAGCTCAGATGAGAATAAAGCATGACTATCCTGTTATTGGCTGCCCGAATCTTTTTTCAACTACTTGACTCATGACATGCACAGGATGGGGCAGAGGGTTCTGTGATCCAGCCTGACAGTGGAGTCACTGTGAATCTGTTTTGATTCTGGCAGCTCCCTGGTTTGTGAAACATTCTTTGTTCAATTAAACTCTGTTAAATTTAATTTGTCTAAAATGTTTCTTTTAACAAATGCAAAAAGTAGACAACATGCAAGGCCATATGGATAATGGAAGCAGAAAGAGGGAATCTCTAGGAAAGAATTAAAAAGAATGCTAGAAATCTAAAGCTCTAAAACAGAAATTAAGAAAAGCTTATTAGTAGTCTTGACATGACTGAGGAACTGTGATCTTGAAGATGAAATGAAAAAGGAAAAAAAAAAAAAAAAAGAATTGTAAAGCACCCAGAGCTCCCAAGGACTATGGGACAATTTTGAAAGATGTAACATATGTATAATTGGAATACCAGAAGAAAGAGAGAATGAAGCAAAAAAATATTTGAAGTAATAAATGGTCAAGACCTTTAAACAATTAATAACAGATGTCAATTCACAAATTCAACAATCTTAGAAAACACCAAGCAGAATAAATACCAAAAATAACTATACTTTGGTGTCATATTCAAATTGCAGAAAGCCAAAGAAGAGAAAGTCTTGAACAAAGTCAGAACAAAACAAAACAAAAAAATCCTACTTTGCCTATAGAGAAACAAAGGTAAGAATTACAGTAGACTTTTCATGAGAAACCTGTCAAATAAAGAGAGTGAAGCAACATACTTAAAGTGTTGAAAAAAAAAAATAAACCCTAGAATTTTATGTCAACAAAATTACTTTTCAAAAGTGAAGGAGAAATAAAGGCTTTCTCAGACAAACAAAAACAGGATATTCATTACCAGCAGACCTACCCAGCAAGAAATATTAAAAATATTTATTGAGGTAGAAGGAAAATGTTACAGGATAATGAAGGATAGTGAAACTTGGATCTATGTTGTTGAATAAAATTATCAGAGGCCATTGCTTTGGACTAGGTTTTTTCACTAGGATCCAAAAGACCAGACTACAAATCAAAATGGGGTCACCTCTGCTAAGTTCCATGTCACTTAGGTTGTGGTCTGACCTTCCAAAAAGTCAACAGAAAGAGGTAACAGCCAATTTCCCCAAAAAGCCAGTTTAAATCTTAAATAGGTATGATACTCTAATCCTTACACAAAAGAGATAGCCTGAAGTAACCTGATGTTAGTCAGTTATTTTCCTATTGTTCTGTTTCTCTCTCCTTACTTTATGAGAAAAGTAACTTTGAAATTACCAGTCCACTTTTTGTTCTTTGTTTCTTCTTTCTTCAGCCTTTTCTGTCTATAAAGCCTTTGTTATTTGTAATAAACATTACAGCACTTCTCTGACTCTGTGTCAGACGGTGCTGTTGGGAAAATAGAATAGTTTGGTCAGGGCCCTTGCCTTGGGTCCAGTTGGGTATGGTTCAGCATTCTTTGTAAGCAAATTGTGTGTGTGTGTGTGTGTAGTTAGTGCGCATGCACACCAATGTATCTTTTTAGTTTTCTTGCTATTCTTGTGTTCTTCAGGGGTGGGGAGAGAGAGAGAGAGGGAGAGAGAGAGTTTCAGGAAGTAGGCAGGCAGGCGTTGGCTTTGGGTGTCTGCCCTGTGCAACCATGCTTTCCAACCTATGGCTCCAACTACCTTTTGGCCAGTTACCTAGCTCATAGACCGGCATGCAAGAGGTCTGGTGACCCAGCATGGTGTGAGAGGAGTCTGGGGACCCAGCCTGGCATGTTTAGGGTTTGTGAACCAGTCTGTGAATAGGCTTCAGGGGTCTGTGAGCTTCAGACCCAGCCCTAGCTCAACCATCGGCCCAGTCAGTGCAGGATTACTGGCAGGTAAAAGAGGCTGACAACTAGTGTGGTTGTCTAGCTTTACAATTGGCATCACAAACAGGATTAAGAGTGCTACAATCGACATTGGCAGGATTCCAGACATTAGCCACAGCTCCACAATTGGTGTTATTGACAGTATTCTAGCCACCGCAGAGCACCATGCAATTGGCGTAGTTGGGCAGGATTATGCCACAGTGCTTCCTGGGTCAATCCCAAAATTTGTCTCCCAATAGACTTTTCAAAATTATTTCTGCCTTGACAGCCTTAATTTCAGTTGGCAAGATAAAGAAAGGGAAGAACGCATAAGAGCAATAAATAAAAGTAAATAAAATATTTTTATAATTGATCTAAAAGCTAACACTGTTTAAAGTAATAGTAGTACTACTGGGCACACAGGTCTGGCTGCCTGCTCCCTTTCAAAAATAAACTCAAAAGTCAAATGTCAGTGAACATGGAAGTCAGCTTTTATTCAGGAATGTTGGTGACCTGAGGAGAGACATTGGGCTAACTCATCTCTCCAGTAAAGCAGAAAGAGAATGGCTAGGCTAAAGCCATCTCAAAGACTCAGACTTACTCAGGGGTTTTAGAAGAGAGGCTGAGAAAATGGAACATGGGGGATGAACAGCAGGAGGGATGGGAACATGCAAGGGGCAGGTGCCAGTTCTTGCCAAGTCCCCATCTGGTTTCTGCTCCTGTCCTTTCCTGTTATCTCAAGGTCTGGGTAGTAAGTACATTGAAGCCTGCAGCTTGAGGCTGGCTGGAAAATAACTTTATGTTCATGTAAATAATGTCATGCCTCATAACCAAGGTTCGAAACATCAAATAATCATGGGAAAAGAGGGAACTCAGAGAACTGCATGTCAACGAAAACTGTGTCTTTTTAAAATTTTCATATAGCCCATGTGGTTTTAGGTCCCAACATGAATTCAGTCCTGCTTACTCCAATAATAGTAACAATATGTTGGATATTAAGCATATGGATAACTTTGTTATAAAATAGCTGCACTATGCCTGAAGTACAATAGTGTATTTGAAGGTGGATTTAGATTAGTTTAAAATGTGTATTGTAAATTCTATGACTTTTTAAAAGGATGTATAATCGATAAGCTGAGAGAGGACACAAAATGGAATAATTTCAATTTCTCAATTAAAATCAGAGAAGGCATAAAAGGAAGTCTTTGGCAATGATACAAAAAAGTTGTAAACATGGTTGATATTGTGTAAAAGCAAAATATTTTGGCCCCCAAATATATTTCTTTGACATATCTCAAGATGGCAAATTCACTAGCTGCCAAATAATTTAAAAAATAAGATGGCAAATTCAGGGAGACTGGAAAAACTGGAATAGCTAGAAGGATGTTTTTTTGTGGAAAGACATTTACGTCTGTGTATGCAAATAGCCAGTTTTCCCCTGAGGCCCCTCCCTTGGCTACTATCTGTTCATTCTGAGGGTGGCTGTTAGTTTACCTGAATTATTTTCATCTCCATAACAAGACAGTCTCTGCTTAACTTTAATTTTTGCCTTTCTTCTTTCACCTGTGACACTACTTCCCCTAGAGCCCTGGAGAAACCTGGGCTTAGGCCATTGTTCTGGAGCTTGTACCTTCTGCACCTTCTCTCTCATGATCACTGGTTTATAACCTTTATACCCCATTGAATTATTAGGAAATTGGGACATTACTTACTTGTGATTCCTCCATGCTTTGCCCCCTCCCAGCATGTTAAATAATAAAATTTGGGGCCGGCCTGGTGGCGCACTCGGTAGAGACTGGTCTGCTCACTGGTTGAGCATGGTGCGGGCGCGACACCGAGGGTTGCGATCCTGTTGCCAGTCGCGGTACGGGCGCGACACTGAGGGTTGCGATCTCGTTACCGGTCACGAAAAAAGACAAAAAGGAAAAATAATAATAATAATAAAATTTGTTATGCCATTTCTTCCTATTGACCTAAATTGTCAGTGATTTTTATTAATGAACCTTCAGGAGTGGACGGAAGTTTTCCTTTGGCCCCTACAATATTAATCTAAATATATCAATTATCACTTTAAATGTGAATGATCTTAATATATCAATTAAAAGACAGAAATTGTCTTTTGGATAAAAAGAAACAAGACTCAAGCATTTTGTTTACAAGAAATCTGCTTTAAATATAAAGATTCTAACAGGTTAAAAGTTATGAGATGGAGAGAGATAAAGCATGTTAACACTAATCAAATGAAATCCAATTCAGAACAATGAAAATTATCAGGGATAAAGAGAGGCACTACATAATGATAATGGAGTCATTTCTCCAAGATTTCAGAGACTTACCAAGTTCAAAATATGCAGGGTAGGCCAGTAGGCTGCAAAGTCAGGGAAGAGAGAGTTTGTTAAATTTCCTGTATGTGTAGATTAATACATATGTCTTTGTTAAAGGATAAATAAACTTTTTACTGGAGTAAGACGTGGCAGATTAATGTTTTTCAACAAATTTAGGAAGTTTTTACTTTTATTTCTTTAAGTTTTTTTCCCCTGCTTATTTCTCTCTCTTCTCTTCTTGTACTTTTGTTATGAGGATGTCTCATTATGTGTGTGTGCTTAATGGTGTGCCACATTTCTGGGTTGCTGTGTTCATTTTTCTTCATCCTTTATTCTGTCTGTTCTTCCAATTGTATAATCTCTATTGATCTATCTTCAAGTTTGTTAATTCTTTTTTTCTGCCAATTCAAATCTACTGTTGAACTCCTCTACTAATTTTCTTATTTCTGTTATACATTTTAACTCCAGAATTTCCATTCAGTTCTTTTTTCTATAATTTCTGTTTATTGATATTCTCTATCTGATGGGACATTGTCATCATACCTTCCATTAGTTTTTAATATTGCGTTTCTTTGAACATACAGCTATTTTGAAGACTTTGTTTTTTTTTTTTTTTTTTTTTTTTTTTTTTTTTTTGTCCTTTTTGAGACCGGCCGCACCACGCTCAGCCAGTGAGTGCACCAGCCATCCCTGTATAGGATCCGAACCTGCGGTGGGAGCGCTGCTGTGCTCCCAGCGCTGCACTCTCCCTAGTGCGCCACGGGCTCGGCCCTTGAAGACTTTGTTAAATACAACAACTGGTTGCTTGATTTGCCAAGCTTCTGCAATCTCATGAGCCAATTGCTTAAAATAAATCTCTGCCCCCCTCTCTCTAGTATATATACTTTATATTTTATATGTATATTTATTTATTAAATATATGTTAAATATTATATGTATTCTATATATTTGTATATATAATATATATATATATATATTTTATATATGTTTATTTATTCTCTTGGTATTCTTTTTATATATTTAAGCATTCATCAGTTCTGTTTCTCTAGAGAACCCTGACTAATATATCATTTATAGAGACAGTTTCTGTTGCCTATGTTTTCTTCAGTGTATGGGTCATATGAGTACTTTTCTGTTTCTCTGCACATTTCACAATTTTTGTTGGACTTTGGACACTTTAGATAATATATTGTAGTAACTCTGTAGGGACTTGTTGTTACTGCTGACTTGAGTAGTGACTGACTGCCTTATTTTCATAAAGTTTATTCTCCCACCACCACCCCCATTCCTCCCCACTCCCTGTAGCGGGAAGACTCTAATGTTGTTCCTCAGGGGACCCAACCTTTCTCATGTCTACAATCACCTTGGGATGATAGTGCTTCTGGCATCTCTCTCTTTGACTGTCTTTTCCCGACCTTACACAGCTTTTAATCTCCCTAATTGCAGGCTGATTACTCAATTGTTTTTCGATAATGCCCTGCACGAAAATTACCTCATAGATTTATCTAATCAAGTATAGGCTCCTTTGAAGGTATAGTTCCCGAAGTCAGTGTTTGTAATTTGTTCTGACTCCTGGACATAGTTTTTAAAATTTAATTAGTTAATTAATTATTTTTGACCATAACTAAGTAGGCTTTATTCTGGTGATACTTGATACAAATATCAAGAATGCTTGATATTTGGAAATTGATAACATAATTTAACTTATTAATAGGTCCAATAAAAGAAATCAAGAAGTTTTAGCAGATGTTGCAAAGACATTTGATGTAAATATTATTATTATTTTAAATTAATTGATTTTAAATTGACAAAACTTTTATATACCTATCATGTACAACCTGATATTTTGAAATATGTGTATGTTGTGGAACGGTTAAATCAAGCTAATTAATGTATACATTACCTCACATACTCTTTTTTTTTTTTTTTGGTGGTGAGAATACTTAAAACCTACTTGCTTAGCTATTTTTGAGAATACGATGCATTGCTATTAACTATAATTGCCATGTTGTACAATAGATCTCTTGAATTTATTCCCTTGGTCTAACCAAAACTTTGTATCTTTTGACCAACGTCTCTCCAATCCTCCCCTCCCGAGCCCCTTGTAACCACAATTCTAATCTCTGCTTCTATGAGTTTGACTTCTTTAGATTCTACATATGAGTATGAGTGAGATTGTGAGGTATTTGTCTTTCTGTGCCTGGCTTATTTGACAACATAGTGTCCTCCAGGTTCATCCATGTTGTCACAAATGACAGGCTATCCATTTTTCAAGGCTGAATAATATTCCATTGTGCCTATATACCCCATTCATCCATTGATGGACATGTAGGTGTATGTGAGATTATGACTATTATAAATCATGCTGCAATGCACATGGTGTAAAAACACACACAGCAAGTAATCATAGACAGCCTTAAAAGAGCCATTTTGTAGGATACAACTTTAAGCAGAATGCTAGCTGTAAAGAACTCTTTTTGTAACCGTGGCTCACAGCATAGCTCATGAGAAAATGCTGTAGGACTTAGTGCTCAGGAAGAGAAAGCAAATAAGACCTAATCAGTAACTTGCAGAACTAAATATTCTTTTTTTTTTTTTCCTTTTTGTCTTTTTTCGTGACCGGCAACAGATCGCAACTCTCAGTGTCGTGCCCGTACCAGACCAGGACCGGCAACGGGATCGCAACCCTCGGTGTTGCGCCCACACCTTGCTCAGCCAGTGAGTGACCGTTCTGTATGTGGGATCCGAACCCTCGGCGGGAGCGCCGCCGCACTCCCAAGTGGCGCACTGTACCAGTGCGCCACCGGGCCGGCCCCAGAACTAAATATTCTTCCTCTGGAGTCAGCTGCCTGGGAACAAGGCACCATCCAGCTTGTGGGAGCTAGATAACACCTATTCCCAGAAAACACCCCCATAAAAGGACAGATGAAAAAACTACAGAACCAGCCCTGAGATAAAGAAAACCCAGAACCTGCAAGATTTCACATAGCAGCTTTCTGATGGGACCAACCTCCCCTTTTTGTTTCCCACACTCTTCCCTTTAAAAACCCTTGCTGAGGCTTTTGAATGTCTGAAGCAGTTTGTAGTCAAACTGTCTCCCAGGTTGTGCTTCCTGATAATAAAGCTTCTAAATCTTGCATCAATATTGGACTCTCAAGACCTTTATTCCAGGTGAAAGAGTAGCCATTCTTGGTTTTTGGTTACAATGGGAATACTGATATCTCTTCAACATACTGATTTCTTTTCCTTAGGATATATACAGTAGTGAGAGAGCTGGATCATACGATAGGGTTGTCTTTAATTTTTTGAGGAACCTCCATACTATTTTCCCTAATGGCTATGCTAATTTACATTTCCACCAACAGTGTGAAAGGATTTTCTTTTCTCCACGTCCTCACCAACACTCATTTTCTTTTGTCTTTTAGAAAAATTTATTGTACATATTTATGGGGAATAGAGTGATATTTCAATACATGTATGATCAAATGAGGGCAATTAACATACCCATCATCACAAACATTTATCATTTCTTTGTGTTGAGAACATTAGAATTCCTTTCTTCTAGCCATTTAAAAATACACAATACTGAGTGTGTGAAGCCACCTCACCAGCTCCAGGGAATTGGCTTTGCCTGCCAGCCCACCCACCTGATGACATCTGTGTGCCAGCTACCTTGCTGGCAGCAACACTCCCTGTCACTGCTGCAGACACCGGTGTTGAGTGAATGGTAAATGACAGCCACTGCCACAGCAACTGCCATCCAAGAGGGGCTTGCTGTCACACCAGTAACCACTGCCACCTTGTAGGTGGCCTGCTGGCCTATTGTTGGCATAGACAAAAAGAAAGTCACTAGTGGAGCCCAGGGGAACAGGTGAGTGAGCACAGACTCATGACCCAGTGGCCCAACTTTCAGGGGTAATTATGTTGTCATGTGTGATAGTGCACCTGGAGGTGGGAGGTACTGCACAGCCCATTGGACTGCCTTCATCTGGAGAGAGACCAATGTGGAACCCCCTGAGAGTACAGAAACCCAGGATACCAAACAGTATGGAAGAAAATTCCCAACAACCATCTACCCATCCCCCAACTGGGGAAAGCAATGTCCTGGGAAGAGCCTCTACCTGTAGGAATGAAGAAAGAGAAAACCCCTCCCAGGATCACCCATTCAAACTGAGGAGCACAAGTACATCCAACTGCACCCATCAGGATTGGGGGAGCTAGCCATGGTGCCAATAGGCCCACCAAAGTTCACCCACCACAGCCAAAGAGTGGCAAGCCACTAAGAAACTTCCCAAAAGAACTCAAGAGCTTGCCATGTCCTGGATTAACCAACATGGTGTCACCAATCTCAGCAAGCAATCACTAAGTGTCCCAGGGACTAGGCCATGGAGGCACTCACACACAATTCCAACACTGAAGTCTACTGAAGTACTCACATGGAGGCTACACTAATGCACCTACCTGGAACCAATACTAAAGCAATGGTCATTATAAACACATCTACAAGAGGAACTCCCTCTACTCAAATCCCACTCAAAAGTACTAGATAAAGTAGCTACTCTACAAGATGACTAGACTCCAATGTAGAGATACTAGAAATGTGGAAAATATGACACCATCAAAGAAATATAACAATTCTCAAGTACCAGACCTCATTAAGCAGGAAGTCCTTAAAGTGATGGCCGAAAAGGAAACTCAATGATATAGAAGATGACTCAGGTAGACAACAAAATTAAATGGGAAAAAGTATACAGGATCTGAAGGAGGAAATGCACAAAGAGATTAATGCCTTAAGAAAGAATGTAACTAGAGCTCCTGGAGCTGAACAGCAAGCTACAGAAAGCAGAAGAAAGAATTTCTGATCTTAAAGATGGTCTTTTGGGGCCGACCCCGTGGCTCACTCAGGAGAGTGCGGCACTGGGAGTGCAGTGGTGCTCCCACCATGGGTTCGGATCCTATATAGGGATGGCCGGTGTGCTCACTGGCTGAGCGCGGTATGGGCGACACCAAGCCAAGGGTTGCGATTCCCTTACCGGTCACACACACAAAAAACAGTCAAAACAAAACAAAACAAAACAAAAACCAAAAAATAAAAGATGGTCTTTTGGAAATAACCCAGGTGGACAAAAAGAAAGAAAGAAAATAGAATTCAAAAAATGAGGAAAATCTAAGAGAGCTAGCAGACAACCTGGAGCACGCAAACATCTGAATCATGGGTGTTCCAGAAGGGGAGGAGAAGGAAAAGGCATTGAAAACATATTTGATGAAATAATAGCGGAAAACTTCTCATGTGTAGGGAAAGATATAGACCTTCAGATCCAGGAGGCTCAAAGATTCCCAAACAGATTCCATCCAAACAGTTTCTCTCCAAGGCACATCATAGTCAAATTGGCAAATCTCAAAGGTGAAGAGCAAGAGAATAGCAAGAGAAAAAAAATAGCAAGAAAAAAGTGTCAAGTCCTCTATAGAAGAGCCCCCATCAGACTAACAGCAGACATCTCAATAGAAACATTAAAGGCCAGAAGAGAATGAGAGGATATATTCAAAATACTAAAAGAAAAAAACTGTCAGCCAAGAATGCTATACCTAGCAAGGCTATTCTTTAGAAATGAGGGAGAAATGGTATATTTCCTAGAAACAAGACAAAACTGAGAGTTCACCACCACACAACCAGCTCTATAAGAAATCCTCAAAGGAGTACTGCATCTGGAATCAAAAAGCAATAATGACTACCACTGAATACACAAGAAAGGACAAAACCCATTAGTAGAACAAAAATGCATATGTGAAAGACAAAGAAACCTTATCTAAACACCTCAAAAGACCAAAAAACATGAAAGACAAACAATAATATGGGAAGGAAGGAACAAAAGGCATTTAAAATATCCAAACAGAAATTGATAATATGCCATGAGTAAATCAATACCTTTCAATAATAACCTTAAATGTAAATGGATTAAATTACTCACTCAAAAGACACAGACTGACTGATTGGATAAAAAGCTAGACCCAACTATATGCAGTCTTTAGGAGACTCACCTCACCTGTAAAGACACACACAGACTAAGAGTTAAAGGATGAAAAAGGATGGAAAAAGATATACCATGCAAATGTAAACCAAAAATGAGGAGGAGTAGCTATTCTTATATTGGAAAAAATAGACATTAAACTAAAAATCATAAAAAGAGATAAGGCCACTATATGATAAAGGGATCTATCTAGTCAGAAGACATAACAATTATAAATATATATGCATCTCATGTTGGAACACCCAGATATATAAAGCAAACCCTATTAGTCCTAAGGAAAGAGACAGACCCCAAATACGACAATAGCTGAGGACCTGAACACCCCTCTCTCAACATTGGACAGATCATATAGGCAGCAAATCAACACAGAAACAATGCATTTAAGCTACACTTTAGACCAGTTGACTTGGCAGATATGTACCAAACATTTCATGAATATAAAATAGACTTTAAACTAAAAATCATAAAAAGAGATAAGGTATATGATAAAGGGATCTATCTAGTCAGAAGACATACAATTATAAATATATATGCATCTCATGTTGGAACACCCAGATATATAAAGCAAACCATATTAGACTTGAGGAAAGAGACAGACCCCAAATACGACAATAGCTGAGGACCTGAACACCCCTCTCTCAACATTGGACAGATCATATAGTCAGCAAATCAACAAAGAAACAAAGCATTTAAGCTACACTTTAGACCAGTTGACTTGGCAGATATGTACCAAACATTTCATGAATATAAATTCATTAATATAATATAAATTCCTCTCATCAGTGCATGGAATGTTTTCCAGGATAGACTACATGTTAGCTCACAAATCAAGCCTCAACAAATTTAAAACAAATTAAATCATTTCAAGTAACTTTTCTGACCACAATTGATTAAAACTAGAAATGAATAACAATTGAAACTCTGGAAACTATACATACACATGGAAATTAAGGAACATGCTGCTGAATGACATATCGGTCTAAGAAGAAATTAAACAGGCAATCAAAACATTTCTCAAAACTAATGAAATTAAAGACATATCATACAAAACCTGTGGGATACTGCAAAAACAGTACTAAGAGGGAAGTTTATCACAATAAACACCTACATCAAAAGAATAGAAAGATTTCAAGTAAACAGCCTAATGCTATACTTCCAAGAAGTAGAAAAATAAGTACAATCCAATCCCCAAATTAGTAGACTGAAAGAAATAATTAAGATCAGAGCAGATCTAGTTGAAACAGACACCCAAAATGATACAAAATATTAATGAAAAAAAGTTGCTTTTTTGAGAAGATAAACAAAATAGACAAACCACTAGCTAGGCTAACTAAAAAATGAAGAGAGAAGACTCAACTAACAAAAACTAGAAATAAAAAA
>NW_007734640.1:91518-92510 GCF_000696425.1 Galeopterus variegatus | reverse complement strand
CTTTTTTGTCTTTTTTACTGACTGGTAACGGGATCGCAACCCTTGGTGTTGCGCCCGCACCGTGCTCAGCCAGTGAGCCGGAACCGGTCTCCACATGGGATCCAAACCCTCGGTGGGAGCGCGGCAGCATACTCTCCAGTGCGCCACTGGGCCGGCCCAGGAAAACTACTCTCTTTACTAGGCTAGGGAAGTTTTGGTGGGCATTTTCGGATGGAAGAAAAAGAAGACAACAGCCTTATCCGGTGAATTCTAATTAATTAAGACAAATAACGACAGCAAGACCTTTGCAACCACATAACCCTCACATCCTGCTGGTGTAGGTTCATATTTTTAATTTACTGTTTTCTTCAAACAAATGGTAAATTGTAACTTTAGGTCAATTGATAGAATCTTTACATAGATAGTATAATGTTTAATATTGTACCAAATTGCTTTCAAATATTTTATAGAAGGATTAAGTTGAATGTATAATGTTAAATTTTTACTGAGGTCTCTTCATTTGTTTCAAGTGTAAATACTATCACATATTTAATGCAATCTTTGTTCTCAATTTATAAACTATTGATTTGTGTCTAGAATTCAGTGCCTTCTGTGTTTCTTCTATAGTTGTTAAATTCACTAAAATGTCAGATATCACATTAAACACTACTATATTTTTTTCTTTTTTGACATATGTAAATTAATATTTTCCTTGAGAACATTTCATATTCCCATTTGGGATAATAAATCACTCTATTGGATTTTTTTTCCTTTTTTTACAAAGTCATAATCAACAATGTCTTAGTCTAGAAGATGCATAGAACAGCAGATTCACTTCATCTCTTCAAACAGTGATAAAATTATCCATTCATAAACTACCAAAAAGGGTTTTCAAGTAATTGTTCTCTGAAAAAAAAAATGATTATATTGTAAAAAGAACCAGTTTTAAATGGGAGAAAAGAAAACTTTTAAAAAGTTTATCTAGATAGAGTTTTCTTTTCCTTTTTTTTTTT
>NW_007734640.1:88370-90263 GCF_000696425.1 Galeopterus variegatus | reverse complement strand
TTATTTTAGTTCAAAATTTAAAACCAATGAACTTCATATTATTTTTGGCACAGGTTTCTTGATTATTTATGAGAATTTTAATAGAAGCATCCTACAATCACCAAAGCAGAGCTACCAGATATGTTGAAATCATACTTGATCTAAGCACCTTCAAGAATTTTATAAACCATTAGTAAGTTCTCTTCATCAGATGTATGAAGTAGTTATGTTATTTTCCTTTTATTTTACCCAAGTTCATAAACTAAGTAACACTACAGAAAAAAAAAATAATCAAAATTCTATCCTACACCTGATTTTAGTCCAATCTAATTTTGTTCTCTGGGATTCCTACTCTTCATATTTCAGTTAAGTAATATCTACTATCTGTTTTACAATGATAATATAATACCAAAAATAGCAAGGTGGCTTTGAGGTATGCCAAGAAGAGTACACCTTGAAACCTTGAAAATCATGAAAGAGATTCATAGTGCTAGAGAGTGTTGTATATATTCACATTCCAACAATCACACCATGAGGCACGTTCCTGACCCACAATGAGGTGGAAAGTGGGCCATTCAGATTTCCAAAGCTAACCCAGCCTCTTTCATGCCATTATATCCTCCAGCTTCCTACTAATGGCTTCTCATAACTACACACTGGAGTGGGGAACACCTTACTTGTAACTTCATCTCTTTTCTTTAAAATCATCCACTGAAATATCATTTTTATGCCTATCACCAAACCACCTGGTAAATGGATCCTTACACTTCCTCATACGACTTCACATTAAGGTAATCACGTACCTCCAACATCAACAAGGTAAGAATATTTATTCTCTTCTTACTGCTACATTTGTTGTGCAAGAGCTGCTCTGGACACTCAATAATCATCCATGTATGCTACTTCTAGAGTCAAGTTTAGCTGTGATGTTTTAGTATGTAACTGTACTTAAGCCTCCAAAAAGTTTTTTTGTTTTGTTTTGTTTTTAAAAGGGGGGCTGGCTGGTTAGCCCAGTTGGTTACAGTGCCGCGTTAACACCAAGGTCAAGGGTTTGGATTTGGATCTCCTTACTGGCCAGCCACCGAAAAAAAAAAAAAAAGTTAAGAAAGGTTTGTACAATGTTAAGTAGGATAGCAGTTTTTAGACCTACAAATATTAGCCATTTGTTTTAAACCCAGATTTCCAATTGTGAAAACAAAAACCAAAAGGTATCACAACTGTAATATTTCTCTAACCCTCTTGTTTTAGGAAGCTCATCTGTGAGGATGTAGGTGTGTAGATTAGCAGTCTACATACATTTTCCTTTTTAGGGAGGAGAGGTCTAAAAATCTGCTCTAAAAATCAGGCAATGAACAAAGCAGCTATGAAACAGTAACAAAATGGAAATATTTGCCTTCAACTTTACTTCCAAAGGCTCTAATTACAGGCAAGCAAAGTGAAATAGTTTCAGGTCTTGAGAAATTAAAATCTTGGTTAATTTGGATCCATATAATGCTGACATAATCATTTCTTTCTTTTTATTCACCATATATATAAAAGGGGGCAAACACAAGAAAGTAAGGTTAAGTCAAGGGTTTATTTTAAAGCATGAACTTCTAGTGTTTGTTTTAAGTTTAATATGTACTATGCTAGCTTTTCAGTCACCCGAGAGGCAGGAATTCACATGAACATGATTCTCTATACTAAGAATTATGGCTACCTGATCTCAAAGCTATGGGTTTTTCAAGTTCCTAGACTTTGTTTGGCATGAAATTGTACTTTTCTTGATGTATATAAGTTAAGTAAAATCTATACAACAATCTATTCTTGTGTTAAATTAATCTCTACATGCCTCACATCACATGTATAAAAACAGCATTTAAAATTTGTAGGAAATACAAATTTGGCCTTTTACAAAGCATGCACTTTACTTCT
>NW_007734640.1:84898-87785 GCF_000696425.1 Galeopterus variegatus | reverse complement strand
ACGGGAGCGCTGCCGCGCTTCCCAAGCGGCACACTATCCAGTGCACCACCGGGCCGGCCCAGAAATTGTACTTTTCTCGATGTATATAAGTTAAGTAAAATCTATACAACAATCTATTCTTGTGTTAAATTAATCGCTCCATGCCTCACATCACATGTATAAAAATAGCATTTAAAATTTGTAGGAAATACAAATTTGGCCTTTTACAAAGCATGCACTTTACTTCTTAACTCAGAATTCTTGTCTCTGATTTTTAGTGATAAAAGTTAGAGCCAGCAATAAATTAAAATTATAATTACCTGCAGTTAATAAGGGGATGATTAACTTAATATATAATGCACCATCTTCAGTAAAAACTTGAAATCAAGTTGCAGATAAAACATTTGCTTTCATAATATTTGTGATATGACAGCAAAATTAATTGAAAATGGAATGCCTGAAGTTAGAAATGATTGTGACTACTTCAATTTTGTAGCTGGTAATTGGGCCCTGGAGGATTTAGCTCATAGAGTCATTCTGCTGTGGTACCTGTATCTTCCATCTTTTTCTCTTAGCAGCCATAGTCAGGATTTTTGACAGGAGCCCTGAGGACAAACACCTAAAAAAGGAAAAGAAAGCTAACTTTCAGAGTCACATTAAAATAATCTAGGCTTCTTTCAGTTAAGCTATGCTCTTGGGAATCGAATCATAATAGGAAAGAAATTTCCATTTTTGTTTGAAGGAAAAAAGTTCAATTTGAACTTTAGGCACTCATTCTCTATAATACCCATTTCTTTCTCTAGAGAATATTTAAATAATTTATCTCAATATTCTATTGAAATTATACCATGCCTTGGAATCTGACTGCCATCTTTGTAATTTTATGTTTGTAAAGCTAGGCGACTATGCCAGTTGTCGATTAAGGCAAATCATAACTAAAACCAAAATTTTTCATTATTTTAGTTATACTAAGTTTCCATTTATATTGTCAGAGCTAGGGCTTAGCTCCTTCAAACCCATTGTACAGACTGGGTCCCCAGACCCCTCACACACCAGGCTGGGTACCCAGAACCCTCACATGAAGGTCCATGCTAGATAAGTGGGAAATGTCCCAAGAGCCATTGGCAGATGACATGAGCTTAGTCCGCAGCAGCAGCAGCTTACAGCAGCCTCTGGCAGTAGCAGTGGTGGCCTCTCAGAGGGTCCCGGGGACACTGGCAGCAACAGTTTGCAGCAACAGCCTCCAGCAGCAGTAGTGGCCCCCCCAGGGGCATCCTGGGGATGGGGGGTCATGGATCAGAGCCACTCATCCTTTATACTTAAGTCCATAACCAAGGAACACCTGGGCACGCGTGCCTATTTACATCAAATGCTTGGCAAGATTCTAAACATCTGAGGGGCCCTGACCATTTTTCTATATTTTCCCAACAGCAGTGCTTTGAAATATGTTCACTGAAATCAGAATGGCTCTTAGCATTATATATAAGGACACAGAGCCCAGTGATTAAGAGCTAGATCTCTGCCAACGAGACTAACCCCTTCACACCCCAGAGAATGGCTAAAATTAAAAAGACGGAAAACATTAAAAGTCGAAGAGGATGTAGAACAATCAAAACATACATTTCTGGTGAAATTGTAAAACAGTATAAGCATTTTGTAGAACTGTCTGGCGATTTCTCAAAATGTTAACACCTATCTTTTAACTTAGCAATTCTACTCCAAGTTATTTACCTTCAAGAAAAAAAAAATAGGTCCACAAAAAGATCTGTACAAGAATGTTCAGAGCAGCTTTATTTATAATAGTTCCCCATCCCCCCAATCCCATAAAATGGAATCCACCCACATGTCCATCAACACAATAATAGATAAAGAATCTATGGAACATTATAAAATGGAATGCTAGTTCACAGTTTAAAAAAATGATGTTAAGTGAAATAAGCCAGGCACAGAAAGCAAAATACCCCATGTCCTCACTCACGAGTGGGATCTAAGAAAGAAAGAAAGAAAGAAAGAAAATTAGAAAGACCACAATAAAACGCTGAACTTTCAGAAGGAGAGAACAGACCTGTAGTTACTAGAGGTGGGAAAGGAGGAGACGGACAGGGGTTCGGGAGTAATTGAGTAAGTGACACAAAGAATAATTATGACTTGTAATGATGAAAATGCTAATGATATTGATTTGATCATCACATACTATAAAAATAAATAAATAAATAAATAAAATTTAAAAAAATAAAAAAAATATCAAATCGGCAACACCATGGATCAAACTAAACAACTTCATGTTGAGTGAAAGAAGCCAGAACAAAATTTTAAATACTATATTTTTATGTACATGAAGTTCAAGAACAGGTAAAGGTAAATAAGAACAGAGGTTATTTTCTTGGGAATAAGAAAACAGAAAAAAAGGTACTTTCCGAGATGTTAGAGATGTTCTATAATATGGTTTGAGGGGCAATTATACTAGCGTATACACTGTCAAAACTTATTGAATTGAACATAAGATGTGTGCATTGTAAAGTTTGTAAATTATATCTCAGTTTGAGAACTTTTTTAAAAAAGAAGCTAGAAATCTAAAGTTCACCTGTCACAATTAAATGAATGCTCCACATCTTAACAGCTATATGCCTGTCATAAGGTTACTTGTCTGTGTGTGTGTAAAGGAGGTTCCATAAAACAATAATGGTACGATTTAAGAGGGTTGCAGGAAAGAAACTGGTACTGGCATATGATAAACTCAATGCATTCTAACCATTATGTTTTCATGGCCTATTTTGGTGTACATTTTTTCAATAATAACCATTCTAATGATCACAATAAATATTATTAAATAAAATTTTATCAGCTGAATTTCAGTGTATACTTAATTTTAATATATTATTTGGTCTTTGGAACATGATTTATTTTT
>NW_007734640.1:78718-84392 GCF_000696425.1 Galeopterus variegatus | reverse complement strand
TTTTTTAAAAAAGAAGCTAGAAATCTAAAGTTCACCTGTCACAATTAAATGAATGCTCCACATCTTAACAGCTATATGCCTGTCATAAGGTTACTTGTCTGTGTGTGTGTAAAGGAGGTTCCATAAAACAATAATGGTACGATTTAAGAGGGTTGCAGGAAAGAAACTGGTACTGGCATATGATAAACTCAATGCATTCTAACCATTATGTTTTCATGGCCTATTTTGGTGTACATTTTTTCAATAATAACCATTCTAATGATCACAATAAATATTATTAAATAAAATTTTATCAGCTGAATTTCAGTGTATACTTAATTTTAATATATTATTTGGTCTTTGGAACATGATTTATTTTTATGTATGTGTGCGTGTACAGAGAATTTAGTATATTCTGAATTAAATATGAATGCCTATGGATGGAGAAACTGTACTCAAAAAGCTTAAAGTACTTGCCAACAATCACAAAGCTAGATTTCACAAAGTTATTAACTTAGATCTTTCTGATTCTTCAACCTAGGATCTTTCATAACTATCCTGGAGAAGAAAAGAACACACAGGATAAGACTTCAAAGCAGACTTACTGATGAATTGGTTGGTTGCTCCATTTTAAAATTTTATGCAATTTCTGTGCTATATATATATATTATTATTCTATACCAAAAAGTTAAGAAGTTTTTTTCTTCCTACTCTGATTGCACTAATTCTGCTGAGCAAGTATTTATTTTTCTTCAACCATTGCTTTAATATGGCCTCACTTTGTGTTTAAATTTAGCCTCTCTAATGTGAGGTAATTTTGTTTCTTTAAACTTAACATAATTGAGTCTTGTTAGAAACTATTTGATGAATATATCTAATCACCAAATCTCATCTACATCAATCATTTCATTACCAATGTGATAATTATATTAAAAGTTATGCCACATGTTATAAAAATTAATTGGACACAACTTGTTCATCATCTCTGTCTTCACTTTTAGTTCAACGTTGGTACCATAAACTGGAAATTAGGGTCTATGCATAAATGATTGACTTTTCCTTAGAACACGTATTATCTCAGATAGTCATTTGGTAATAAGGTGTAAAGACCAATGATATTGAATATGTCATAGGAAAAATATTGTAGTCCTTCTGCTTAATTTAGAAAAAGAGCAAAGCCTTGGTAAAAATAACAATGACACAAAGAGCTTGTGCAGAATGATTTCTCTGCATCTTTTGCCATTTAAAGATTACCTTTTTTAATTCTTCTTAGCCCACCTGGATTATTTGAACCCAAAATGTTCAGTGACCAGAATTAAAGGGACAGAAAAGAGAAAAAATAAAATAAAACAGGCTACTATTGTTTCTCTTGGGCATAGGCGGTTGAAGAAAAAGAAGTTATAGCACCATTTGGCAATCCTCCTAATCTTTATCTGGAGAACCAACATAAAAAAAAACCCTCTGGATTTTCCCCAAATTAGATAAGGCTTTTTTGAGGAGTCTGGTTCAGTTTCAAGGCATAATTTGAATAACCCAGAATTGTGCTGTAGCATCTGCTTTTTATCTGGTGCTTCTCATGAAGGGTTAATGAATTAGGAGTATTTGGGATGATGGGTGGGTGTGGGGTGGGTTGATGCTTAGAGTTGGAGGTGACAGTTGAGGACAAGAGAGAACTGGTGTTAATATTTTATTGCCTTATGCATCCCAAAGATTCAGCCAGAGAAATGAGAGAATATGTTATTAGCTAAACTACATTGCTTTAGGAAGACAAGAATTAGGAAAGATAGTAAAAAACAACATTTCTGAAGACACACTGCAATGATCAATAGAAAAGGCTCTTTTATGCTTATACATTTAAAACAAAAAATATTTTAGCTGTCTGTACTACAAACATGTCAGCATAACTTGTGTTTCTCTTTTTTAATGAATAAAGTCAAGATTCCACAGAGACACATTAAAACACCCAGAATAGTGCCTTGTTTACCTTTTCGCACTAGGTTGGAATTCATCCAATATTGGAAATCACAAGCAGAACTTTGAAGAATAATCTCTATGGACGCCTCAAAACATCCTGGTTTCTGGTAATTTTTTTTTAATTGAACTGCAATTTTTCAGCAACACTTGAGTATATTCACTTCACTATTATCTCAGATAGAGGGTTTCTTTAAAATGTCCCAAATCCAGTAGAGAATGTCAGCAAATAAAACCAAGTTGGCACCTAGTATATTAAAGATTATGATAAATATTAAAGTTGAGGAACTCATACATAAATATTCTATGTAGCCTTGAGAATATTTTTCGACTTTCCAAAATGAAAAGCACATTCAGAAAAGAAATTCCTGTGCCAAATATTGTTTATTAGTTCACTCATTCTTTAATATATTTAGGTCTCTTGGATCCACCGTTGATAATTCATCCCTCCAATGACCCCCAACTATACCCCCCACACATACAACAAGAAAGCAGTAATTGAAGGCTTTCATTTTTAGGTTGCATATTTAAATTTTATCTACTTTGTATCATGCTTTCATATCCAAGTTAGTCTTATTTAATATGGCCAACAAGTATTGAAACAATATTATTTATATAACGAATGTGCTTTTTCTCCATCAATTTCTGTCTTCTTTGGGATTTTGATAGGAATTACATATAATCTATATACTCAGTTGAGGAAATTGAACATTTTGCAAGATCGAACCTTCTTATAAATCATTCATTTAGAAATTATTGAATTTGTTTCAGCAATTTTGGGCAGTTTTAACTTAGATGCTTTGTAGATATTTTGTTAGGTACTTAATTTATTTTGATTTTATTAATAATACTACTGTTACTTTAATTTTTTTATTGTTGCTGATATACAAATATACAAATACCTGTTGATTTTTAAATATTGACCTTGATTCTGGCAATCTCACTCATTTCCTATTGATTTTAATAGTTTGCCTGTAAATTTTTCTGGATTTTCTACATATATAAGCATTTCGACATTTCAGCATTTCAACATTGCATTTTTTCCTATAATATTCTAAGAACAAATTTGATGCTACTTAATGCTTATATTTTTTTATTATTGGAAATATGATTTTAAAAATCTATTTCTTAAATTCACACTTGTTTCCTTTATATTATATTATTGGATCTTTTGAAAAAAAAAAAAAAAAACATATTATTTATGCCCTGAGAGACAGAAGTTCTGTAAACATATATATGGTGGGGGGCATGCTCTATATATATATTATTTATGCCCTGAGAGACAGAAGTTCTGTAAACATATATATGGTGGGGGGCATGCTCATATATAGATACATATATTGCATGCATACTATATGTATTTGGTTTTCCAACATTAAAAAGGCACTTTTAATGGCTGAGGTGGGACCCAGATGCTACCTGGGTACACATTATATTACCTCTATCATACACTCTCAAACATCCACTTTCCCACTGTTTCTTTTTGTCAGTGTGTATTGATTTCAGACTGTGACTAAAAGGGAAAGGTTCAACTTTGGTTTGTGGCTAGATCTTGAGAATGCTGAAAGAGATGAAATATTAATATGAATCTTTTTCCCATCAAGCACTTGAACTGTAGTTGAACTGAATGAGTAGTGGAGAAAGGGCCAGAAACCAATAAATCTATAAATCTGTTTCACAAGTAGCTTGATGGAAATTCAACCAAATGGTGCTCATTAGAAGTCAATATAAATGTTGAAATAAAATTTTGTGACATTCCAAAAAAAAAGAGAAAGGATTCTTTGTAATCCAGGTGATAAAGTCTGGTATAGATTTTGGGAGGGAGAGTTATCACAACTTAAGCTCATAACACAGTGATGCTCTGGCACCATAAGGGTGGGAAGCATCAAGGGCATTCATAAATAGCACCCTTTCCATGTCAGAGACATTTTAATCACAGCTAGTGGCAGCAGTGTGGTTTCTGTGAGTGATTCTGTAGACAGTGAATGCAATGAAAAAGTTGAAGCTGGAACAGTTCAGAAAAGATCAAGTGACATCAATTTATTTGTATACATCAAAGCAAATATTTAGGCACACCTGATATAAGGGGATATAATTCTATCTTTGTTAAGTATGAAAATATCCAATAATATTACTATATCTAAAAGAGTATGATAAGTGCACATGATCAATTCACTAATGAATCAAATAGTACTAAAAGCCCAGAAGTAGATCTGTGTACTTAGTGTTTGATAAACATGGCAGTTAAAATATGTAACAAACAAAAATTATTCAACAACAATGCAACAATTTTATGACAAGTTAACAATTAAATTAAAAAAAATAATAAATGTTTCTATCACCATAATTACAAAATAGATTTCAGCAGGTTTGTACAAAATCTGTACCTCATCTGTTTGTACATAATCTGTTTCTAGTTTTAACAAGAAACGTACACAACTGTTTGTCTAAACTTAAGGTAAAAGATCCATTTAGTTATTTTTTCATATATCATATTTTCATCATACCATAATGCATCCAGATATTCTTGTAAAATATTTTAAAATATGAAAATACATTGAGTGAAATATAAATATCTCCATTTGTATTTATCCAGAAATAATTATTGTCAAAATGTTGGTTGTAAATTTTTGTCACCTTTTAAGTGGTTAAATATTTATTTCTATATTTATGCACATTTAGATACACATGTAGATATAGATACACACACAACATATACATATGTTTTTCCCTTCTATACATAAGATGGATTTTACTATTTGTATTATTTATTTATTTTTTTCTTTGTAAGTTTCAATGTACTTATAAAACATATTGGAAAATATTTACAAATTTGCATAAAATATAAAACTTCTTTATTAAAAATAAAAATCCTACTCTGTTTACATCAGTACCAAAACTATAGTTCAACTGATGATACTCTTATGAGACAAGTCATCTTCCCGTTTGGAACTGAATGAAATATTATTCAAGGTTAGAGTAGCAACAAGTATATTTAACTCTACCTTTGGAAATTTTGGAATGTACATACATCAAGGTTGAGATGGATGTAAGCAAAATGTCTTAGGTCATGATGAATTTTCCAGGATGCAGAATGTATTCTCTGTAAGTAATAAAATAAAAATCTGTTAATCCATATAGACTCAATTGCCCTGCCTGATCGCACTGTTGCATGAAAGAAATCCTCACTCCAACAATAACAAAGGAAAACAAAACAAGGTAAGCAAGTTAATAATTAGCTTTCATTCAAATAGTATTACTTAGGGGAATTGTTTTAAGATTTTAGTTTCAGAATGAGAAAATTTGATATTGGTCAAATGTGTTTTTCATACCCAGTTTTTTGTTTGTTTGTTTGTTTGTCTTTTTTAGTGACCGGCAACGGGATCGCAACCCTCGGTGTTGCACCCGCACCGCGCTCAACCAGTGAGCGGACCGGTCTCTATATGGGATCCGAACCCTCGGCGTTAGTACCACTGCGCTCCCAAGTGCCGTACTCTACCGAGTGCGCCACTGGGCCGGCCCTTCATACCTAGTTTAACGTTTCATTTTTACAAGGTGATTGACGATAACCATGGTAAGTTGAATTCTCTCATCTGTATTATGATTTTTAAAAAAATCAATCAATTACTCAATCAATGAAGTGTTTATTTGATATTCTTACATTGTTAGGTCTATAGCAGGAGTTGTAAGTAATCTAGGATAAATGAAAAACATAGTCTTCACC
>NW_007734640.1:76251-77914 GCF_000696425.1 Galeopterus variegatus | reverse complement strand
TTGAGTAACTTTTGGTTAAATACATAGGAGGAAGAAATCATCAAATAAATACACATGAAGGTAGGAATAAGAATGATATGTTCATGAGTATTTGAGAACACTTGATGGACTAAAGAGCTACTTGGCCTTCATGAATCAACTTGAAATTTAACAAAGAGGACCTCATATCCCCAGACACCTTGCTGACCTCACCACTTATTGCATATAGGTGTTAATATATAAGTATGCACAAAAAGTATTTGTGTTAGAGAATGTAATAGTGACTTATGTACATTAAATCACTAAGATTCCTAAATAAATATAACTTCATAGCTATTTTCAAACTTAGATTTTAAATGGGAAGATAAAATGATGTACTTATAATATTTAGTGACTAAATAACACTAGAAATGATGTACTTGTGATATGTGTCATAATGCTGCACAAATCTGTATATTGATTTTTAAAAACTCAACATCCAAAGTTGTATGGATGATAATAATAAATGCCTACATTTTATCACACAGCTAATTTTTCAAGTATATTTTTATTGCCTGTGGTTACAGAACACTTTGTTTGATTGTCTAGTTTGGTATGNTGTTAGGTCTATAGCAGGAGTTGTAAGTAATCTAGGATAAATGAAAAACATAGTCTTCACCTGTAATTTAAAAGATAAGATCAGTAAACTATACATATGCATGTCATATATATAACGATACTTACTATATATGTTTTATACTATATATAAGTGAGTAGTTTCAACCATAATTACATTTTGTTCAGTAGTATGTTAAGAAAAATGGAGTTGATGTGTACTGCAGTAGGAGTAGAAGAAATCCTGAGGGAGTGTGAGTAGACATTGAGTAACTTTTGGTTAAATACATAGGAGGAAGAAATCATCAAATAAATACACATGAAGGNTATTCAAGGTTAGAGTAGCAACAAGTATATTTAACTCTACCTTTGGAAATTTTGGAATGTATATACATCAAGGTTGAGATGGGTGGAAGCAAAATGTCTTAGGTCATGATGAATTTTCCAGGATGCAGAATGTATTCTCTGTAAGTAATAAAATAAAAATCTGTTAATCTATATAGACTCAATTGCCCTGCCTGATCGCATTGTTGCATGAAAAAAATCCTCACTCCAACAATAACAAAGGAAAACAAAACAAGGTAAGCAAGTTAATAATTAGCTTTCATTCAAATAGTATTCCTTAGGGGAATTGTTTTAAGATTTTAGTTTCAGAATGAGAAAATTTGATATTGGTCAAATGTGTTTTTCATACCCAGTTTTTTGTTTGTTTGTTTGTTTTTTTGTCTTTTTTAGTGACCGGCAATGGGATCGCAACCCTCGGTGTCGCACCCGCACCGCGCTCAACCAGTGAGCGGACCGGTCTCTATATGGGATCCGAACCCTCGGCGGGAGTACCACTGCGCTCCCAAGTGCCGTACTCTACCGAGTGCGCCACTGGGCTGGCCCTTCATACCTAGTTTAACGTTTCATTTTTACAAGGTGATTGACGATAACCATGGTAAGTTGAATTCTCTCATCTGTATTATGATTTTTTAAAAAATCAATCAATTACTCAATCAATGAAGTGTTTATTTGACATTCTTACACTGTTAGGTCTATAGCAGGAGTTGTAAGTAATCTAGGATAAATGAAAAACATAGTCTTCACC
>NW_007734640.1:72435-74737 GCF_000696425.1 Galeopterus variegatus | reverse complement strand
TAAGCCACATGTGTGACTGGATTTTTAATGAAAATATACTCACGCAATAGAGAACATGGGGCGAAAAAAAGGAAAGAAAAAAGAGAATGTAATAAGGTTAGCCTAGGAAATTTTCATGGGCCAGGCATGGGAAAAAAAGTGCAGGTGGAGTGCATGAAAATTCTTATGTGCCAGGGACCATCATTTTTATACAACAACACTGGCATGTTGTTTCTCTAAATAAAAAGAGGTCTGAGAAATATAATCCAGCTTTATGATCAGAAGGGGATAGAGATGGCATTTGGTAACATAAAGCAGTCTCTATCATCCTTCCTGACATCCAAGAGCAGTTTGGGATATAGTCACAAAATGAGTAATAGGAATAGAATATGTCTCATGCTGGCTTACTTTGGGTAAAATCACAAAGGTATATGTTTTAATATAATAGTCACCTCATTAAAAATATTCAGGTATTGAGAATAATTCAGTAAAAAGGAAACCCTTTTATATGCAAATATAAGTTAATATAGCAAGCAGATTTTTGGCATAAAGTAAATGCACATTTTCAGTGATTTTAGTAGTATATCAAATCTTCAGAAGTTGTCATTTGGTTCATTTATACATGGACTTTTAAAAATTAAGTTGCAAATTATCTTAAACTTAAAATCTCTAGCAGAAATACACTTCTTTTGGAAGACTGTAAATAAATAGAAAATTCAAAGAAGAATGTACTCTTCTGTGAGAAAACAAATTTAATTACCCACTATGGAGACCAAGAACAGTTGTAAACAACTGGCAAATCAAGAACCAATTGTTCACATTAAAAAATAACCCTGGTGGGCATACTTTAATCATGACTCTTTCAGCACAGATTGATTAAAGGTGATTTATTTATAACACACAACTTAAATAGTTTTGAACTTTTTAACTTCCTTATGTAGCATTAATTTTCTCATATTTACTATAATATTAATAAAAATCAAAATAAAACTAAGCAATCACAGTAAAAAAAAAATAAAACTATAGGCAAAATTGACATGCAAAATAAATTTTAAAGTTCTGGACAAAATGTTAGCAAATTGAATCCAGCATAGTATACTTAACATATTAATATATTTTCTATATATTAAAGTTGGATTATTTTAAGAATGCAAGGTGATTTACCTGTATAAAATAAATTAATATACTATAATCACATTAATAAATCATGGGACTACAGGAGAAAGAGCAATGGATCATTTCAGAATTTGCAGAGAATGCATGTGATAAAAACTCATTACTATCACTGATAAAAGCTCTTAACAAGAAGTGAATAGAAAAGAACTTCCTTCCTGATAAAGGATATTTGAAAAAAATCCAAAGGCAAACCTCACTGTGTTCAATACTGAAATGTAAAAACTTTATCTTTAAAATCAGGAACAAGATAAGGATAGCCACTGTGATGACTTCCATTCATCATTGTAAGGGAGGTACTAAAGTGCTTAAAAAGCAACAAAATCAAATGTAATGTTTGTAACAATTGGAAAGGAATAAATCAAACTGTTAAAGGTAATAAAATAACAAAGATTGATATAAAAACATCAGTATTCAAATATTAAAATATCAATTGTATTTTATGCTTAGGAATGAAGCATTAGAAAATGCAGTCAAAGAGTAAAATTTTCAGTGACACAGAAATAAAGAAGGAAGAAATTTATCAAATAAAACAGTTGTGATCTATTGGAGAAAAATTATATAACTATATGGAAATATATGAAAAAAGGTATAAGTGGAAAAACATAACTTCATTATGAATATGGAAAGCCAATATTTTAACAATGTAAAATCTCATAAAAATGTTACTTAGATTTAAGGTGTATGTTATTAAATTCTGGCGGGATTTTGAATGAAATTTTGACAACTTACTCTAAAATTTATATGGAAGGACAAAAGATCAATAATAGACAAGACCCTTGTGAAGAAAATTGAACAATGTCAATTCCAGGCATAGACAAATTGGCCAGTGGCACTCAGGGGCATCGAAGCATGCTCACACATCTAAAATTTATATGGAAGGACAAAAGATCAATAATAGACAAGACCCTTGTGAAGAAAATTGAGCAATGTCAATTCCAGGCATAGACAAATTGGCCAGTGGCACTCAGGGGCATCGAAGCATGCTCACACATGCGGAACTTTAGAGATCATAGGGGTAGTATCTGAGGAGCAGAAAACAAATGATTAATCAATGTAATTATGGAATAATTTGTTTTCCTTTTTTTAAAAAATGTAAAAACAGTTGATTCATATCCCACACTGCTTACAAAAATAATTCTAAGCAAAT
>NW_007734640.1:62600-72320 GCF_000696425.1 Galeopterus variegatus | reverse complement strand
GTCCGGCAACGGATCGCAACCCTCAGTGTTGCCCCCGTACCGGACCGGGGACCGGCAACGGGATCGCAACCCCCGGTGTTGCTCCCGCACGCTCAGCCAGTGAGCGGGAACTGGTCTGTACGTGGGATCCGAACCCTCGGGCGGGAGCACCGCTGCGCTTCCCAAGCGGCCAGTGCGCCACCGGGCCGGCCCATGTTTTCCATTTTTTTAAAAATGTAAAAACAGTTGATTCATATCCCACACTGCTTACAAAAATAATTCTAAGCAAATAAAAGATTTAAAAGTCAAATAAATTAATTATTTACTAGAAAATGTAGAAAACTATCATTTAATTCAGGATTAAAATAATTTCTTAAATAAGAAACCAGGATAACCATAATTAAAAGAAAATGATATATTAAAATAATTTTAAAAAATTTATTAGAGGATACCATGAAGAAACATCAAAGTAATGCCACTGGGAGCATATACTTGCCACTTATAGAATTATCAAAGTATTACTATTTAAGACATGCAAACATCTATCTACATACGTATAACCTTCTGCAAATAAAAAATAAAACCATCAAAAAGAATTATAGGCAAAAGACAAAAACAGGAATTTCAGGAAATATGAACTACCAGTGATGAATAAACATATGAAATGGTTATCAACATTAGCGAAAATTTCCCTGACAACATTAGTAACTAGATAAATGAAAATTAAACTACACACACAAAATAGCCATTAAGAAGGCAAAAATTTTTAATCCTAAAAATTTAAATTGCTAAAGAATATAAAAAATAAAAAGAAGCTCTTATTGCAGGGAGTGAAAGTTGAAAAAAATTAATTTTGGAAAAATTGTCATATTCTTTAAAAACTAATGGTGTACAGACCTAAGCCCCTACAACTTCTCTCCTAAGTTACCTCTGACCTTCTGTCTTCATTCAGGGTGCACCAGAATACATATACAAGTATTTTTATAACATTACTATTTAAAATAAACAAAAATTGTAAATTACCTAAATGTTCGCTATTTGGAAAATAGATAAATGGAGTATTGTTTAAGTTGGATACTAAATGTATACGTATGTATAGGTTTGTACAACAAAATCAATCATTTCCAAAAGGAGAAGGTGTGATAGTTAATTTTGGTTGTCAAGTTAGCTAGGTTAAGAAATACATAGAAACCTCATAATGCATTATTTTCAGGTATTGTTATGAAAAGAACTAAGCGAGGAAATAATTCCAGTCCCTCAGAGAGATGGAGAGTCAGGAATTTTTTTTACGCTAGTGGGACAGGAACACTAGCGGGACCCAGGTGAACTCACATCCTGAGATCCTGGGACCCTGGGTGCAGGGATAGCTGTGGTTATATACTTTTCTTGAGCAGACATGCAAGCATTTTATTGGCCCTGTTTGTATCCAGGCAGAGTTACCCAAGCTGGTGGGGGGGGCTTCAGAAAACAGGTGAGGGGCTTCAGAGCAGGGTTGCAGAGACAGGAAATGTGGTTAGGAGCTTTCTGCAAACTGAGCTGACAGCTTCTCACACACACAGGCAAAACTGACAGTCTCTAACCGCAGAGGCCAGAGATACAATTAACTGTTAACCCTTAACACACTCTTAGGTGTCCCTTACAAGCAAGCACATTTTAGCTGTAAAGTTAAACAAAAGGGGGAGGGAGGTAAAATATTTATATTTTGGGGTCCACTTCAGTATGTCTATGGAGGTGTTTGCAGAAGTGGACTGGGTGGGAAAGATCTGCTCTCAATATGAACAGAAACCATCCAATCCAGAAGGGGTATGGAGAGAACAAAGAGGAAAAGGCGAATCTGTTGCTGTATTTACACTGGAACTGGGATACATTCATCTCTCCTGTCCATGGTCATCTGAACTCAAGACTCTTCGGCCTTTTGAATCCAGGATTTATACCAGCGTCAACACTGGCTTATAGGCCTTTGGCCTCAGACTGAGAATCACACCATGTTCTTCCCTGGTTCTGAGGCTTCCAGACATGGATTAAACCTTCCACTTTGCAGACAGTCTATCATGGGACTACTCAGACTTCAAAATCATATGAGCCAATTCTCTTAAAAAATCCCATCTCATGTATTTATATACATATTCTGTTGATTCTGTTTCTCTGGAGAGCCCTGACTGATACAGAAGTTTATAGAATATAGAAAGATTCAGAGAAAAATGTACATAAAGACAGCATTCATAAATACAAAAAACTGAAAGTAAACATCATAATTTATTAATACATACATGTATTCAAGAAATTATAAAGAAAGTCTCTTAATGCCTCTGTAGTGGAGGAGAAGTAAATAGAATCAGAAAAAGAGGCGCACTGACGGCTTTGATAATAAAGGACGTTATATTTACTTTTTAAAAAGAATGCTCATAAATTGTAATTAGCCAAGGAATTAGCCATTTTTGTTGTTTAAATTTTATGTTATTTATTTAGTTGTGTATGTGCTTTGGATTGAATGTACTCCCCAAACTCATTGATACCTGTCATCCATTGCAAGTCTTACAAAGATAGAAATCCAATCATGATACTTGGAAGGTGGGGCCTTTAAGAGGTGATTGGATCTTGAAGACTGTGCCCTCTTGAATGGATTGATTCATGGAGTAGCGATTGCTGGTTTAATGAGTTGTCTTGGGCGTGGTTCTGATAGCTTTACAAGGAGAGCAAGTGAAAAGTTTAGCTCTCTTGTTCATGCATTCTCTTGTCATGTGATGTCCTTCATTGCCACAGGACTCTGTAGAGAGTTCCTATCAAGAAGGCCCTCACCAGATGTACTCATCGCACTGTGGACTTCTCAACTTCCAAAACTATAAGAAATAAATTTTATTTCTTTATAAATTACCCAGTTTCAGATATTCTCTTATAAGCTACAAAAAACAAACTGATACAATAAGGATACTTGACTTTTTTTTTTTTTTTTTTTTTTTTTGTGACCGGTAAGGGGATCGCAACCCTTGACTTGGTGTCACCCACACCATGCTCAGCCAGTGAGCACACCGGCCATCCCTATATAGTATCTGAATCCGCGGCCTCGGCGCTCCCAGTGCCGCACTCTCCTGAGTGAGCCACGGGGCCAGCCCAGGATACTTGATTTCTTCATTTTGAAGTTTGTGGAGTTTTTCTTTCCTGACTTACTACATGGATAGTTTTTGTCATTATTCTCTGTAGGTTTAAAAACAGTGTATTCTGTGAGGGATACAAATTGTTAAACAAAAGTTGTGAATTTTGTTATAAAAGCCTCTGAATACTTTATCATTTTTGTCTAATTCGTCTAAGGTTTTGATTTCTTTTTGAATCTTGTTGTTCTTTTTGAATCTTTTCATTTCCATTTCTGTTGTTCATACTGAATTTTCTCATTTCTATTGTAAGGTTTTCAATTTCCAGACATTTTTATCAGTCTTTCATGTGCCCAAGGCCATTGTTTACATTAGGCTTCATTCTTCATGCTCCACATTCTATATGTTTGGAAGGACATGTATCCACCATCACAGTGTCATACAGGTTACTTTCACTGCCCTAAAAATCCCCAGTGCTCCATCAAGTCAGCCTTCCCTCCCCTGGAAACCACTGATCTTTATACTGTCTTCATATTTTTGCCTTTTCCAGAATGTCTTATGGTTGAAATCATACATTGTGTAGCCTTTTCAGATTGCCTTCTTTCACTTCATAGGATATGTTTAAGGATTCTCCATGTCTTTTCATGGTTAGATAAGGTATTTCTTTTTAATGCCAAAAAATATTTTGTCTAGATGTACAACAGTTTATTTTTCCATTTACCTACTGAAGAATATCTTCATTGCTTCCAAATTTTCACAATTATGAATAAAGCTGTTATAAACATCAGTGTGCAAGTTTTTATGTGGAGGTGAGTTTTGAGCTTATTGGGTTAATGCTAAGGAGTGAAATTGTTGGACTATATAGTAAGAGTATGTAAAGTTTTAGAAGAAACGGCCAAACTGTCTCCCAAAGTAGCTGCTCCATCCTGCATTCTCACCAACAATGAATGACAGCTCTTTTTCTAAATCTTTGTCAGCATTTCGTTTTGCCAGTGTTTTTGGATTTTGACCATTCCAGTAGTTGTGTAGTGGCATCTTATTAAATTTTCATTTCCCTAATGACAAATAATGTGGAACATTTTTCTCATGCTCATTTGCCATCTATATATCTTCAGTGATGAGGTGTCTGTTCAGGTCTTTTGCACATTTCTTTTTTTTTTTCTTTTTTTTTTGTCTTTTTTAGTGACCAGTAACGGGATCGCAACCCTCGGTGTCACGCCCGCACCACGCTCAACCAGTGAGCGGACCGGTCTCTATATGGGATCCAAACCCTCGGCGGGAGGGCCACCGCGCTCCCAAGCACTGCACTCTACCGAGTGCGCCACCGGGCCGGCCCCTTTTGCACATTTCTTCATCAAGTTGTTCATTTCCTTATTGTTGTCATTTTTTAAGGATTGTTTGTGTATTTTGGACAGCAGTTCTTTACCAATGTATCTTCTGCAAATATTTTTTTCTCACTCTATGACTTATCTTCTAAACCCTCCTTATTGTTGTCATTTTTTAAGGATTGTTTGTGTATTTTGGACAGCAGTTCTTTACCAATATATCTTCTGCAAATATTTTTTTCTCACTCTATGACTTATCTTCTAAACCCTTTTACAGTGTCATTTACAGAGCAGAAAATTTCAACTTTGATTAAGTCCAGCTTATTGATTGNTTTTTTTTTTTTTTTTTTTTTTTTTGTGACCGGTAAGGGGATCGCAACCCTTGACTTGGTGTCACCCACACCATGCTCAGCCAGTGAGCACACCGGCCATCCCTATATAGTATCTGAATCCGCGGCCTCGGCGCTCCCAGTGCCGCACTCTCCTGAGTGAGCCACGGGGCCAGCCCAGGATACTTGATTTCTTCATTTTGAAGTTTGTGGAGTTTTTCTTTCCTGACTTACTACATGGATAGTTTTTGTCATTATTCTCTGTAGGTTTAAAAACAGTGTATTCTGTGAGGGATACAAATTGTTAAACAAAAGTTGTGAATTTTGTTATAAAAGCCTCTGAATACTTTATCATTTTTGTCTAATTCGTCTAAGGTTTTGATTTCTTTTTGAATCTTGTTGTTCTTTTTGAATCTTTTCATTTCCATTTCTGTTGTTCATACTGAATTTTCTCATTTCTATTGTAAGGTTTTCAATTTCCAGACATTTTTATCAGTCTTTCATGTGCCCAAGGCCATTGTTTACATTAGGCTTCATTCTTCATGCTCCACATTCTATATGTTTGGAAGGACATGTATCCACCATCACAGTGTCATACAGGTTACTTTCACTGCCCTAAAAATCCCCAGTGCTCCATCAAGTCAGCCTTCCCTCCCCTGGAAACCACTGATCTTTATACTGTCTTCATATTTTTGCCTTTTCCAGAATGTCTTATGGTTGAAATCATACATTGTGTAGCCTTTTCAGATTGCCTTCTTTCACTTCATAGGATATGTTTAAGGATTCTCCATGTCTTTTCATGGTTAGATAAGGTATTTCTTTTTAATGCCAAAAAATATTTTGTCTAGATGTACAACAGTTTATTTTTCCATTTACCTACTGAAGAATATCTTCATTGCTTCCAAATTTTCACAATTATGAATAAAGCTGTTATAAACATCAGTGTGCAAGTTTTTATGTGGAGGTGAGTTTTGAGCTTATTGGGTTAATGCTAAGGAGTGAAATTGTTGGACTATATAGTAAGAGTATGTAAAGTTTTAGAAGAAACGGCCAAACTGTCTCCCAAAGTAGCTGCTCCATCCTGCATTCTCACCAACAATGAATGACAGCTCTTTTTCTAAATCTTTGTCAGCATTTCGTTTTGCCAGTGTTTTTGGATTTTGACCATTCCAGTAGTTGTGTAGTGGCATCTTATTAAATTTTCATTTCCCTAATGACAAATAATGTGGAACATTTTTCTCATGCTCATTTGCCATCTATATATCTTCAGTGATGAGGTGTCTGTTCAGGTCTTTTGCACATTTCTTTTTTTTTTTCTTTTTTTTTTGTCTTTTTTAGTGACCAGTAACGGGATCGCAACCCTCGGTGTCACGCCCGCACCACGCTCAACCAGTGAGCGGACCGGTCTCTATATGGGATCCAAACCCTCGGCGGGAGGGCCACCGCGCTCCCAAGCACTGCACTCTACCGAGTGCGCCACCGGGCCGGCCCCTTTTGCACATTTCTTCATCAAGTTGTTCATTTCCTTATTGTTGTCATTTTTTAAGGATTGTTTGTGTATTTTGGACAGCAGTTCTTTACCAATGTATCTTCTGCAAATATTTTTTTCTCACTCTATGACTTATCTTCTAAACCCTTTACAGTGTCATTTACAGAGCAGAAAATTTCAACTTTGATTAAGTCCAGCTTATTGATTGTTTCTTCCTTGGGTTGTGCCTTGGTGTTGTATCTCAAAGCATCACCAGATCTAGATTTTTTGCCATGTTATTTTCTAGGATTTTTATAGTTTTGTATTTTACATGTAAGTCTATGATGCGTCTTGACTTATTTTTTGTGAAGCGTGTCAAGATATATGTCTAGATCCACTTTTTGCATGTGGATGTCCAGTTGTTCCAGTACAAATTGTTAAAAAATGATTTTTAGTTTTAAATAGATTCATGATTATTATATCCTTTGGGTTCAAAGTAACTTTTTTTGTCTTTATTAAATCATACAAAGTTTCCGGGTTTTGTCAAATAGTAGTTGAAAAAAGTGAACAACGTTAGAAGAGGGAATGGATAATCCATAAAATAATAGAAAACTATTTCCCAGAGATGGAGCATACACATACCTGTAATAAAAAGAAGAAAAACAAAAGAACTATTTTCTTGNAGAGATGGAGCATACACATACCTGTAATAAAAAGAAGAAAAACAAAAGAACTATTTTCTTGATATATTGTGGTAAAGTTTATAATACAAAAGATAAGCAGAGGATCTATAAAGACAGAAAGATATCTCCTAACAAAGAAATAATGAACAGATTTTTATTAGATAACATATTGGCAAAACTGGATTAAAAAAACACAAAGAAAAATCTTCATTTTTTTTTAGAAAAGTCAGCCAAAATATCTTTCATTTGTGGAAAAAATAAAATTATCCTTCACTAATGCAAGGACTGAGGAATATAACACCTGTAAAACACATTTGAGGGAATGACAAAAGAAAGTCATTCAGCAAAATGTAAATCCATGAAGTAATATGTGGGGCAACAAAAAAGTCATAAACACAGGATTCAATAATGTATATAAGTAAGTCTAAATTGAGTATAATTTTTATAGTAACTGTGTGTTTCATTTTTTTTATTAAAAAATACATAAATTCTCAGATTAAATTTTGAGTTAAAACAGCTCTATGGTACTTGCAATAGAAATACAAAATATTATGAAAAAATTGAAAATAAAACCATGAAAAAGGAACACCAGAAAGAAATACCTATTAACCAAAAAAATAGTTGTATCAGTTATAATTTTAAGCAACATAAAAAGCAACAAGAAATACATTGGAAGTGTTATATTCTGTTGCTTGGTTTGGGTGGTGGATTAATGGATATATATTTTCGATCATGCTAATGAATGATTTGTACAGAGCAAATATTTCACAATTTAGAAATGAAATAAATATTGTAATCAAATCCAACTGCAATGTAATAAATTTAAAAATTAAATATTTTTGTGTATATTATTAGTTATATGTGTACTTGAAAATGTATATGGGTATGCTTTTGTCTTAGAATCAAATCATGCACATAATTTTGTTCTGTCGACTTTAGGCATATTATATATTGAGAATTCCCTGTGGATATAAAAGATTTTAAATATGTTGATTAATGACAAAATAAGTTTCTTTTGTATGTGAAAACTATAAGTAATATCATTACTTATGTAGGCCTTTACATTGTTTTGTTTTTACTGTTTTACACCTTTTTTTAATTAGAACAATTATTTGAAGCTCTCTTTATTTACATATTTGAAAAATCTGAACTTTTATCATTTTTAGTACCTCATTTAATCAAATAGGATATTAAATCTTAAAAACAGAACACACACCCATAATCAAATAAAAATGTAATCCTTGGTATAAAGACTTCCAGAAACATATCATTAAAAATATATGCAAAACTGCAAACATACTGCACACAATTCTTAAAAGTGTGTTTTAAATATCCAAAAAGTAAACTCTGTTTTCTCAAGTTTTTGACTGGACAAGTTTTTGCACCATTGCAATCGATTTGGCTTCACCATCCTTGAGCATTTCTCATTATGAAGGTCTCTGGGTGGTAAGTTTTCTAAATCCTTTTACTTCAAGAATTTTGTGACCATTCTCTGACAAATATTAATTTGGCCAGAAACATAAATAATATATGTTTGAAGTGGTTTATTTTCTCATCATCATTTTGAAAACCTTCCTCCTTACACAGATTCATTATCATTGTTGCCTCAAGTTTTCTGCCGAATTTATCTAGGCAGGGGTAACTTTTCACCAAATTTGACAAGAATGTGTAGAGCAATTTTAATGACTGTGCACAGGCCTCCCCTTGGTGTGGGGTCATTTTCCTCCACGGATATGTTTTGTTTGTTTCTCTGTTGCTCCACTGTTCTGATTCTGAATTTAGGAGTTCTGTTCATGTTGTTTTTGCCTGCTCTGCCATTCATTTCTTAATTAACAAGAAGTTATTCTTTCCTTGATAATAAGTTTTACGTATTTTTATTACAATCCTAATTATCCTTATTTATTCTTTCCTAGGTGCTGTGTCAAAGCCTGAAAACTTTACCTCCTAATTTTTCCATACAAACTATATTCTCCTTTAACTTTGCTATTTGAATTCTTGTTTTCTTCTCTCTCCTTTATAATGTTTTATTTGAAAGTTTGCAAAGCTTATCACTGCTAATAAAATAGATTATTAAATACTTTCTAGGCAAAGATAAGAAAAGTAGAGGTTATTTTTGTTCTCAACCTCTTTTTACAGATTTTCACTTATTATATCTATTGTTTGAATAACAATGAGTAACAACATTAATATAAATTAATACACATTTATAATTACAAATAAATTACATTACAAATTCATTTTTAAACATGATTTCCATTATTAGCATTTATTCTGAAATATTTGCAAAGTAAATTGAGACCTGCTTTGCCTACTTATGGATTTAATGCACATTATTGTACCTTTCATACAGCAATATCCTACTTCTTACCTTTTATTTTATCTTTTTTTAGTATTTTTTCTGAAGAGAAATATAATTGTAATACCTTTTGATTCTTTGAGCATCTTAAGCATTATTGTACTTTGACAACACAAATAAACAACTTTTGTGGTGATAAAATTATAAAGTCATGAAATGTTTCTCTCAAAGTGCTGTGGCCATTTCCCAATATTTATTGGCTAGTCAGTCTTTTCTGGAAAAAAAGACTAAGAACATGCTTTTTTGTTCCCTACAGAAATATCCCTGCTTGTATTTTCATCTTGTAAGGATGATTGTCAGTTTTTAAAGAAAAAAATAGTTATAGATTGATATATGTAGGTACACATCCATTACACATTAAAGTTAGGCTTTAAACATGGTGTGCTCTTTTAATCATTTTAACATGTCTAGTTCCCTGTCCTGAATAAATCAGAGTATCAAAGCAGTTCACTACATCTTCTCCAATTTCTAAGAGTCAGATCATACTCACA
>NW_007734640.1:51156-61533 GCF_000696425.1 Galeopterus variegatus | reverse complement strand
GTAGCATTCTAACTATAGCATACCTATTTTGTTTTACAAAATTCAAACAGAAAAAAAAAAAAACATTTAACTGTTTTAGGTCTTTTGTTTTTGAAAAAAAAAAGGAAAAATCCTTTTGGATATACATTAAGTATTGACTCGACCATTTCCATCTCCTTGACAAATCTCTTCAAAACAAAAATGCATGGTTTTACTCATTTAGACTTTTACTTTTTATTTTAAGCACAGTGATTGAAATTTCGTTTTAAAACCCTTGCTTCTATGTTCTGTGCCACTGTCAATCTTTCAATAATTCACCTCGACCTTTCTTTTCAATTGGTAATAGTGTTGGAAGAAATGCCTTTCTCCTACGATAATGATAAGAGAACAAATAATTTTTATAATGACAGCCTGCACTTCATAAAGAAATGTTCTATAAAAGAGAGATTTGTTGTCATTATTATATAATTTTCTTGTGTGTAAGGCAGTGTAGTTACGAGACCTTACTTTTATTTCTTGTGCTAAGGATTACTGAATCACCTTAAATATGTTGCTTAAATTCCCCTATTTGACAATGATATCAATGAATGCTTCATGCTTTAAATTTTTTTTAAGGAGAAATATGTATTTTTAGGATGACTCTTTCCCCCATTCTCATTTTATTAATTTGTTTCTTGTACTTGATGAGCTACCATTTTTCACTTAGCTCAGAAGTGACTACTACTGTTTCTTGAATTACTTCTTCTGTATTTTCCTGTATTTGTCCAGTTCTCTCCTTCTGAAATCCCCGTGGTAAGTGTGCCAGTTCTCTTGAATTTTCTTATAACACTCACTAACTTAACTTTTCTTTATATTTTTTGTGAGAATTCTAGCTTTAAGTTAATTTTCTGCAGTAAGTTCTCTGTAGAAGATGCCACTCATTTTATTAAAAGTTTAGCCGTCATACTTTTTATCCAAGAGAATTTTGTGATTGCAAATTTTCCCCCTCCCCAAATTGTTTAACTGTGTATTGTTTGTAATTTCTATGTTTTATTAAGGTCCACATATGTACTTGAATTAAGTATTCTAAATATTTTTTTTCTTTTTATCTGATTGCAACTTTTAGTGACTTTAGAACTTTAAACGTATTTTCTTCTCATGAGTTACTGATTCACTAAATTACTTTTTAATCAGTTTATTGTACTTATAGATAAAATCTTATATTTCCTGGCAAATAATGTAGGTTTTGAGTAGAATGTGGTCATCATATTTTCAAATATTTCAAATATATGGTCTATATAGGTCTTTGATCTAGATCATAAACTTATATATATACTTATATATACGTTATCAGTTCATTTCCTTCTTTTCTTTCTTATGTATTCCATCCTTCTTGATTGGTGATTTGGGCTCTAAAAATTATTTGTTGGCAAAATCTTACTTGAACTGATCTAAAGATGAAGAATGTATTTACGAAGATAAAGAGTCTGTGTGTGTGTGTGTGTGTGTGTGCGCGCGCGCGTGTGTGTGTGTGTAATCATAAACTTCTTGTTTCTGGAATCAATTCAAATTGATGTTTTTCAAATTTTCTTTTATTAAACTTGATTCTTCTCATTACTCATTTATTGAGGGAACATTCCTTTGCCACCTAGTTATCATGCCCCCCTTCTTTCTGTGTCATTACGTTTTATAAATTTATAATCAGGGAGAGTGATCTTGTCAATTTCAGAATTTTGAAAAAAACAAGAAAAAGAAAGAAAGAATGAAAATGTATGCGAGTTCAACCCCAAGCTGTGAAATTATGTTCTTACTAAAAACAATATTTTACTTCTTACTTAGTCCATTTTCTGTTACTTATGAATATCTGAGACTGGGTAATTTATAAAGAAAATAAATTTATTTTTTACAGCCTGAAGACAAGGAAGTTTTAAGGTCGAGGTGGTGCCATCTGGTGAGAGCCTTCTGTTGGTGGGGACTCTGCAGAATCCTAAGGCTGCATAAGGAATCACACAGCAAGGGGGCTATGCATGCTCACATGCTAGCTCAGGTCTTTCTTCCTCTTCTTACAAAGGCATGAGTTCTATTCCCATGGTAGCCCATTAATCCGTTAATTCATAAATGAAGTAACCCATTCATGAAGGCAGAGTGCTCATGTTCCAATCATCTCTAAAGACCTTACCGCTCAATACTGTCACCTTGAAAATTAAATTATTTATTTATTTATTTATTTTATTATTTTTTTAATTTATTTTTAATTTATTTTTTATTTATTTATTTTTTTAACGATGACCAGATCTTAACCCTAGACTTGGTGTTGTCAGCACCACACTCAGCCAGTGAGCGAACCGGCCATACCTATATGGGATCCGAATCCGTGGCCTTGGTGTTATTAGCACCACACTCTCCCGAGTGAGCCACAGGCCGGCCCCGTAAATTAAATTTAAACATGAGTTTTGGAGGGGACATTTAAACAATATCATATGCCTCTCATTTTTACAGTAAAGACCTTAATATTTCACTGTGAACTATGACACTTCCGAGAAAGAACACTTAGCTCTTTAGCCACATTCCATAAATTCAGTTATTTCAAAATTTTAACAAACAACTGAAAGAATAAAAAGTATGTAAAATATTATTTCTCCTGAATAGAAAAGATAATAGATTCAGGTGAATTAAATCCAACTCCATCAAGATAATCTAAAATTTTTAATAATAACATGAAATAGAAAATATTTCATTTCTATAATACTTTCAGAATTATTATAAATGGTGAGAAGAAATTTACATATCACATACAATTTCCACTTTATTAACTTGTTTATATTATAGCAAATGAGTGATGTAAGATTAAATGATAATTAAAAATGCAAATCAACTGCAGATAGAAATTGACCTTAAAATTGGGTTTTAAATGATTTTATATCCAATTTTCAGTTCTTTTTAACTGTTTTTATATTATTTCAGGCTAATAGTAAATTATGATTAATAGAAATATGAGTTTGAATCCTTATCTCTTATATCTGAATCTCAAGAGTTGTAAGAACCCAAACCTATTTCCTTCCTTCCTTTTTATCTCCTTTCCTTTTTTCCTTATATTTATTGGTAATTTTGACTCTAAAATATATTTGTTGGAAAAATATTCTTTGAACTCATGTGTGGGTGAAGGGCGTATATATCCTTCACTGATCCCAGCTGGAATAAATTTATATATTTCTCTGAGAAATTATAATTGATGAGTTTAATTACAGGACAATGTTCCATACCATTTGTGGCATTTCTGATAATGCAGTTTATGTACTTCTTACCATTATGGACAGTAAATTTAGCTATTCAATGTCTTTTTCTGGGCATGGAAGAGCTTAAATTGTTTTACAATTGTAATTGGATAATTGTGATGAAGGAGAATTACATGGTGTTAAGAAATTATGCTAATGGCATAGACCTTAAGAATTTATAGATAATGTAACTGAGGCCTGTCAGATTAATGGGAATTAGCTAGGCACATCATTTTAGTGGAGTTTAGAAAAGTGTATAAAAGATTATTTTCAGGGGTGAGAGTAACACGTGTAATGTCACTATAGTTTAAGGGGACATAGTGAGTACAAGAGTTACACGAAGGTAAATATGCCTATAGTGATGATGATGGTGAGCAAGGAGTAAACTGAGGCTGTCAAATAGAGCAGAGTATGTGAGTTGGTATATCATGATGTACGTATCATTTGAGCAATAGGAGACCTTTGGGATGTTAACTTACACAGATTTGGCTGATTTTGGAATTAGGATGTGGTGCAGCAGGCAGTGGGAGGTGGGGTAGGTAGACCAGTTAGAAGATGTAGAAATAGTCTAGGAACAAAATATAAGCTTCTTGGATTAGGGTGGAAATGGTGGATATTGAAAATAGCAAACAGCTTTAGAGAGATAAGATATGGAGAGATAAGATATGGAGAGATAAGATATGGAGATACTAACAACAACAAAAAATACAATGTTTATTTCTTGAATGAGTTGAAGGGTGATGACTCTATTCACTAATTGGAAATTGGAGCAGGTTTTCATCAAAAGGAGAAATCGTGAGTTCCATTTTAGACATGTTGAGGTTGAGTTTCTTTTGAGACAACCAAGTGGAAATTTTAATAAAGCCACTGAATATATGGGTCTGGAGCTAAAATAAAATTTCTGGGCTCAAGATATAAATTTGTAAGTCAACATTTTATACATGGCCATTAAAGCTATAAATATAGATAAAATTGCCTATGAAGCCACAGGGTTAAAAGAGGATGAGGCTGAAGTTGAGTATCATGTTAGAAAGAAAAAAAAAAAAAAGTTGCATATTCAAAGTAAAAAGTGAAGACCCAAAAATATAAAGTGAAAAATTAGGGTTCATACTGAGTAATCATATTCAAGAAAAATTATTTTCAGGAAGGGGAGTCATGAGAACTATGTTCCTGAAAGCCAAATAGGTTGAAAAATGTCTTTTGCATTTATGAAATGAATGTAATTGGTAGAAAAAAATACTCCAAATAATTAACAATTACATAGCATAGACAATGACTGATCAGACACTGACTAAAACCTGAAGCAGAACCCTGGAAGAACTCTGTTATGCCAAGCACAACATAAAGTGAGTGAAGAGAAAGAAATGGAATCGTTTTACAGATTTTTTTTTAAATGGTGACTGAGAGAGATAGGTGCATAACTGGGTAGAGATAACAATGAAATGAAGTTGTTTTGTTTAAATAAGAATATGTTTTAGAACCGGCATAACTGCCCATCTTTAGAAGTAGAGGGAAAACAAGCAAAAGATTACACAATTCCTATTTTTAATGATGGAAAATTATTACTCTCAGAAAGAGAAGTGTTTCTTTATTTTAGAGGGAGATGAGGATAAAAAGATAAATAGAGTGAAAGATTCAAAAGAAAAAGATGATCATTGTGGAGACTGACAGAATCAGGGAACTCTCTTGATTTCCAGACTTAGAATTTTTTTTTTTTTTTTTCCTTTTTTGTCATTTTTCGTGACCGGCAACGGATCGCAGCCCTCAGTGTCGCGCCCGGGACCGGCAACGGGATCGCAACCCTCGGTGTTGTGCCCGCACCTTGCTCAGCCAGTGAGCAGCCGGTCTGTATGTGGGATCCGAACCCTCGGTGGGAGCACCGCCACACTCCCAAGTGGCACACAGTAGCAGTGCGCCACCGGGCCGGCCCAGACTTAGAAATTTTGATCATGGATTTGAAGTTGAACCAATTCATCACCCTTGTGAATTTCTCTAGAAATTTATATCTCTCTGTCTCTGGATGCACACATAAGAAACAGGATAGTTGAGTTCATCCATGGTTGTAATGTAACGAAGGAATGGGGAACAATGGAGTTTAGGATCTTGTTAAGAGATCATCCATTGGTAAACACATGGATCCAAGCATTATGGTCTGAAGGAAACCAAGGCAAATAAGCCAGAACAACAAAAATGAGAATTATCAACATACCCAAAGCAGGAACAGTCTGATCTGACATCTCTATCCTGGCTTTTCAGTACATTTTCCATCAGATGTAGATCAACGAGAAAGAGTATAATGTATCCAAAACCTCTATCTATCAAAAATGTTTGTAAATGAATATTATTGCATCACACCCTCTCTTGACCAAATTTAACTCAGCAAAAGTGACATAAAGATGTCAGGGGGCAAAGAACAAGATGGATTTTTAAATGTGAAGCTATAAATTCAAAGGGCTTTCTTTTGGGAAAAAATGATGTTTCAAGCTCTGTAACTTGACATAATTTTGTAATAAACTAGTCATATCAAATATTATATATTATATAGCTCCAAAATTCACCTGTTCTGTAATGTTTTCTCTATACTCCATAAGGAAATTTTTCAAATAAATACTATTATTGCTTTCAGCTAAATTACAGAATGACTAAATACTTATGAGTCCATGAGGTTCCCTTTTTCTGTCTACCTCTTACCACTTCCACCAGAAAATGAAGGGTCTGCATTTTCCCTTGGCATTATATAAAGTAGAAGATTTTAGAGCTTACCTGCAGAAGGATTTAAGCCAGAGTCAAACTTCAAGTATTTCTTAAAGAAGAATTTTAGATAAGGAAAAATATTCTTAATATAATGTTAAATATAAGCAGTAAGGAATAATAAAAAATAAAGCTGACGCAAGAACTATCTACCACATAAGGTTATTGAAAGAAAGTGAGCCAAAATGCCGGGTACCAATCAAGCTTTATTAAAGGAAAAAAAGTCTGCCAGGCTGCACTCAAAATGGAGGGCAGCAACTGTCATTGGGTTGGGAGAGCTTACATGGGCTGTAGGGCACCAAAGCTGGCTGAAGCAGTCAAGGAGGGTCATTGCGAGGGAGGGGCATTGCACCCACACAGAAGCAAAAGGGTTTCTATTTCACAGAAGTCAGGAGGCTTCTCATAAAGGGATGGGGGTGAGGGGTTGGCAGCCATTTTGTGCTTCACCTGGCCTAAAATGGCGCTGGTTAGGTTCAAAATCTATCACGTATAAAATAGAAGTTAAGGAAACTAAAAGAATTCAGTAAAGCTAAAGGGTAAGAGTAAAAATGAAATAAGTACATAAAATTTAAAATGCCATATCTAGACAAAATTACTAAAAAGTATGGCATGTATATAAAATATTAACATATTCTATAATCATTAGATAAAAGTTTAAAATGAATAGGTAAAATATATGAAAAATTTAAAGCAAATATGAAAGTCAGAAAAATTAAATTTTTAAAAATTAGCAGAAAAAGAAAGAAGGTTATTTCCAATTTTTCCAAAAGCACTATTTTTAAAAAATATGAAAATCCACACAGGAGATAACAAATGGTTAGAACTTCAGCAAGAAAAAAAGTTACTTCTGTGGATCCAATATTCTGAAGAGAGGTCAAATCTCAGTAGAAAATGTATGAAAAATATCTGAGATCTATAATATAAAAACATAACCTTCTTAATTGTGACTCAATCCATCACCATTTTTGGATTAGCTTTTGCACCTTTTATTTACACTATTCTTACCTTGTCCCATTTGGGCCTAATAACTTAATAACCATGTAGAACAGGGCTGTGTTCTACATGACATATTTAGAATTCTCATAGGGTTTTGTTGTTACTAATTGCAACTTTAAAAATAAAACAGGAAGGCACTAGAGTAACCTAAAATTAACATTTAGCCAAGGTATAGAGATATAATAGATGTCACATGTGAAAAGAAGAATGCTAGATCATACGAAGAGTTCAAAATGGTTTTTGTTGTTGTTTTTGTTATCTGTTGAAGGAAACCAACACTATTTTAGACAAAAATGTACTTTTTGACATGTTTCAAGATGGCTATTCAGAGGGGCTGTTGGACAAAAATAGCTAAAAAACTGTGGTGGAGATTTGCATCTGTAGAGAAAAATATGCACTGGTAAAATTTAGTAGTCAGGCTTTCTGTGAGACTCCCCTCCATTGTCTACCTTCTGTTGTTCCTGGGAGCAGTTCCCAGATTACCTGGGATATTTTCATCTGCATAGCAAGAAAGCCTTTACCTAGGCCGGCCCGTGGCTCACTCGGTAGAGTGCGGTGCTGATAACACCAAGGCCACGGGTTCGAATCCTATATAGGGATGGCCGGTTTGCTCACTGGCTGAGCATGGTGCTGACAACACCAAGCCAAGGGTTGAGATCCCCTTACCGGTCATCTTATTAAAAAAAAAAAAAAAAAGAAAGCCTTTGCTTGACTTCCTTTCTTCCCCTCACCTGTGAAGCCACCTCCTCCCTCCCCCGCCCCCCAGCTCAGAGACACTTGATCCCAGGCCATTGTTCTTTGGGCTCATTCATTTGCTCTAAAAATCATTTACTCCACATCCCCCACATTCCCCTCTGTCCTATGAAAAGGGATTTATAAGCTCCTAGGTTATTGGACAAGCACTCTCCTGCAGTTCCCCTGTGCTACACACATTAAAATAAGACATTTTATGCCTATTCTCTCATTAACCTGCCTTTTGTCAGTTGATTTTCAGCAAGCCTTTAGGAGTGAAAGGCAAGTTTTCCTTTGCCCCTAAAGTTTTATAATGTATTATGTGACTCCAAAATTTACCAGTAACACTGAGTATATAAAAGGGTCAGTTTGTTGAAAAATAAGAAAATTTTCAGGATACTTTATTTTTAGAAAGTTGTTGTTGTACTGTGAATCCCACTGTGCCCAAGAGAGCAGTGTGTGAATGGGGGTATGGGGGGGGGGGGTGTGTCAGCTTCCTGCTCCACTTAAAGTAGAAAATACAGTGATATGCAAAAGTGTTTACTGAATGTGGGAGAGATGGTTAACTGGTATGTTATTTCTACCTGGGGCATCTAGAAGATGAGAATAGAACTATTTACTTCATTCAGTATGGAGGTAGAGGAACAAGGGACTGCTGCATTAAGACCAAGCTGTGCCCCCAAAACTTATTGTGTGAATAGGTCATGAATAAGAGGAAGCTAACATGAGTGTAACTTAGATCATGAACAAAAGAGCTACAAAAAGAGACAATGGGCCTTACCAGAAAAGATCCATATGCATACAGATAGGTAGAGTATAGTAGAGTAAGCCACCTGCACAATACAATGCTTAATTAAAGTGTTAACCAAGGTACAGGGAACTGTAGAGGGTGATTGTCAGAGGGTGGCACTGTCTACAAAAAAATTTTAGAAAGCACTCTATGAAATAAGTATTTTCTCAACCCAAAGAGCATCAAGAATCCAGGTTGCACGAGTGCCAATGAAAAACAATTCCTGCTTTTTGACTCTCCTCTTTCCCCTTTTCAGCCAAAGAAGGGATGGGATAGCATCTTGCCATTTGGGAAGGAGGTGAGCAAAAAGACAGAAGAAGCAGGTGCATCCTGCCCTCAACAGTGTCAGTACCACTGTTACAAACTGCCAAAGGGATGTATCCCTAAAGTAGGCTGCACTTATCATTAATTATACACTTTCCCCGAGAAACTCTTGGACTGATTAATGCCATCGCAAAGTACATTTCACCTCAAGCTCCCCAAGAACAATCATCTCAGTTTCTACTTTATTTTCCAGACTCTGTTTACACCTGGCTCTCTACAGCTCGTCATCTGACTCAGTTGTCAATCTCTCATGACCCCACAAATACTCCAATTTGTAATTTGCAGAACAATCGGTAATATCCTTAGTCCCATCTGTGATTTTGCTTTCTCCTCACTACACTGTTCTTTAGCAGCTCTCTCAAGAAAACGCTAATTTTTTACATACACTCCAAATACAACCATGTCTACAAGTGGGGCAGTTGTCTCCCTTGCTCCTAATGGCATCTTCCTACACCTTCCCCCAAACCATCTACTTCTTTGAAGCAGTTATCGACAAAGCCTTTCTCCTTTATCAGTGGATGATTATTAGTTCTAGTCATTCTTTTTCTCCTTTGCTGTGCTTGCCATCCCTTTTGCACAGTCCATCCTCACCTCTCTACATTTCTTGAATTAATTCCCTCTGGATATGTCCTCCCTATGGCCACACATACCCTTAACCTAGCATGTCTACTGTGGGGATGATCTCTACGTTCTCAATATCTGCTTCCTGACTGCTCCTTTCCTCCTCCTCTCGTACCTCCATTTCATTTATATGGAATCCCCATCGCAGCCTCCAAATCATTCATGACCCCTTTTCGCACAGTCTGTTGTCCAGATTCATTTCCTTACTTCCCTCCTATCTTCAACTTCCCCCACAAAATCATCTAAATTATTTTTCTAAATGCATCCTCAGCATTCCTCTTCTTAAAAGGATGATGTCTTTTTACTCCTTTCCAAAGCTAATCTCTCCACATACGCATTAAATTACTTTTCCTCTGTAATTAACAACTCTCTCTACAATATAATCTATTTTTTCTTTCTGCTTTCTCTTTTCAATCAGTGTAATAATAGCTATAATATTTACAATCTTAAAGAGAAAAAAGAACCTCTTTTGAACTTAGATTCCTTACCAGTGGGCTTATTTTTATGTTCTGTTTCATAGTAAAATAACTTAGATTTTTAAATGGTTTCCTCTCTACTTCCTTATTTTTCACTCTATTTTAAAGTTACATCATTCTTTGTCTCCACTATGTCTTTTTGATTCTCTTCTCAAGACCACCAATAAACTTCCCAGGTGCCAAATCTAATGTTTAGTTCTCATCTTCATTGTGTCTGAGCACCATTTGAAAAAGGTGGTCATTCCCTTTTTTTGAAATGTGAAATAATTAGGGATAGAAAAATAGCAAGTGAGCTAGAGTAATGGTAAGTTTATTTTAGGACAGCTTAAGTTTAGTTAAAAATACTTGCATATAAATATTTATTTCTTTATGACAGGCTCTGCCTTAGAGCTTATTCTGCAACTTTTTAAAGGCATAACCCTTGATTCATTGGAGACGCCAGCTAAATAGGGAG
>NW_007734640.1:43638-50883 GCF_000696425.1 Galeopterus variegatus | reverse complement strand
ATGATATGCCTCCAGATCACCCAAAAGTAGTCATACTGCAGAAAAGTCTTGACTAATGATATAGTTTGAGCAATGATGAACACATAGGTAGTAGTTCCATAGAAATGGAGGAGAAAACATGTACAACAAGAAGCAAGAAAGACAAAGGAGAGAGGCGTAAGAGCCAGCAGCATGCAAGGGGGGTGCACTGTGGAGAAATCAGTGTTTGGCTGTAATAAATGTTCAAAAATATTTAATGTTCACTATTTTGGAAACATGAACAGATTATAACAGCAGAAATAGTAGACCCATTTGTACTGCATCATAACTGAGTTTGCAATCAAAATTAAAGTTATAGTCTCTAATAAAATATGTTAATTGCATGCAAATTATTATTTTTACCTTAAGCCATTATTCAAAATGACTAGATATCATGTGTATTTACAAATGTATGTAGGTATCACTATGTAAGAATTATTAAGTGCCTCTAAAAATAGCTGCTGTTTTTGCTTATATCACCAAATCACCCCTAAATTGAAGAGAAAAGTAGATTCCAGAGCTCATTTCTTATTATTTCTATAATGATAGGACTGTAATGGCAGTCTAATGATAGTAGTCCCAGTGACTCCATTCAGAGAAAGAAGTGAGAATTGCACATTTATTTTAGCAAATAAGCATGTGGTTAATTATAGCTCTTGGCTTCAGTCCGCCTTTCTCTTGTACGTTTGGAAGCTAGATTCACATAGTTCATTAAAATAGCAGATTTTATAGGAATTAAATGTTTCTTAAACAATAGCATAGGTATAAAAATTCATTTGCAACCTGAAGCTTCTCTTTTATTGTAAGAACTCTTCAATGCCTAAAAACACGGACAATTAAACTGTGACGTATTGCCTGTATTGATGTTCATCTGGCTTTTAAATAACTTTGTGTTAACCACAATATTTGTTTTCCATATGTGCCTTAACTGCTTGCACTATGTATGTCCTGCATTTCTGTATGTTGCTCATTAGAATTGTAATAGATGTTTAATTTTTAAATGTGATCACAGAATAAGTACTCATATTATATAAGTGTGGTTCAAGAAATACAAGGTGCTTCAAAATCCTGTGATGACAGAACATGATGGTGGTTAAGGGGTCTCCTACAACCTTAATATGAATGAAAACAGAGAAGCAGCCAGGATCTTATGATTGACAACCTAAGCGCTTTGCTGAAATATCACATGGAGCACATAATTTCCAAAGATAAAAGTAAGAGAGATTCTAAACAGAAATGAGAGAGGAGCTGGACAATAGCTCAGGTGGCCCTATCCCTGTAGTCTGTAAACTCTCACTCCACCCCCAATAACAAGAAGTGTTGAAAGAATCTGTAACATGCCACACTAAATACTGGCTATGGAGGTTTTCTGATCATTTTGAGGCATCCCATGAGATTGGGTAATAGTCTCTCATGTTGGCCTAAGAATAATAGGGGTCTAATGAATACGGACCCTATGGAAATTGGTCCTCAAGGGGTTAATGTTGTATTTACTTCACTCCACAATTAATATGGAATAGAGAAAAGAAAGAATTCTACATTTTTATTGCAACACCCAAATAAATGAACCTCTGCTTTGTGGGTCTGGATTTAAGAATACTTATTTGACAGGACTTTTCCAAAACTTGTGGGAAATTAGGAGTCATAGCAAGTACTGTGATCTTTAAGCTTTAGCAGCAATAAGAACGTGGAAACACACATTTCAAATATGCTTCAGACCATAGAAAATCTATGATTGCAGCCTAAGACGTTTAGAACATACTAAATTAAAAGCTTGTTTTATATGCATAATTTTAGGAAAATTTCTTGACTATTTCAAATATGCTTCAGACCATAGAAAATCTATGATTGCAGCATAAGAAGTTTAGAACATACTAAATTAAAAGCTTGTTTTATATGCATAATTTTAGGAAAATTTCTTGACTATGTATGGCAGAGAAAAACTATGAAAATATATACCCTAAGTGGCACAACAAGCTAAAAATATGAGTATGTTTATGCATACATGATGAAGTCACTTGGCTTTCAGTAATGAAAGAACTCTCACAATTTCCTCCCAGTTCAGCCAATTAATATCACCTTAACCAACCACATTCCACATTAAGTAGTTATAACACTCAGAAAAAAGTGATAGGATCTTCACTTGCCATAACTGGCAGGAGGATTAGTTGCCAGAAGTAGCTAAAGAAGTGTGCTCATGCTTCAAATGCAATCGGGTGATCTTAATCACCTCTGGTAAATACAATGCAGTAACTTCATCCTTGCTGACCCCCAGAATGTAGTAGATACATCAGTGCACAATTAGCATTCACAGGCCCCTCGTTATATGTGAGCAGTTCTAAACTTGGAGCCTGTGTATTTACTCTCCTCGAGATCCAGTATCAATAATACATCAAAATCAAGCAAACAGCATTAAATGCAACCTGCATGGCAGTTTGGGGGAAGACAAAGAATTGAAATTCTGACTGTATTTAATAATATGCACAGACACACATACTCCTACGTGTATATGAGAATAACAAGAATATGCGTAGTGGTTAAACAATACATCACTGACTAGAATATTAAGATACCTCAGCAACATAAGTCACCTCAAGCAAAAAAATAAAATAAAGTAAAACTTTGGATGAAACTACAGGCTGATGAGCCAAATCTTTTTGGTCAACCTTGGTCCTTAGACTGTATCTAATACAATAAACCTTGCTCCTGTCCTGTTTGAATAACCTGTATTTTTATCACATTAACATGTTTATTTTAACAGCAAATTTTTTTCCCTTAATATTGCATAGTACATCAAAGATCTGGTTGCTAGTAAAAGGCAATCATTTACTTAATATCTAAAGCTAAACATTTCCGTACAATATTTTATTCCTCTCCCTTTAACACTCATACATTCACCTCACTACATTTTGTAAAATTTAACGGAAAAGAAGTCCCTAGTTGAGATTACACTTATCTTAATTAGGGTTCCACTGAGGCACAGATTTGTTGAATAATATATAATCTCTCTTCCTGAGGGTTACAATAGCACCCTAAAATATTTCTCTGCCACATCTTTTAATTGCAGTCCACTCTACTTTGCAACTAAAGTTGTCATTCTTGATACTGAATCTACTCATACCTTACTATGATGGGCTGAATAAAACCCTTTAAGTCCCTCCCCATTACATGCCTATGTCCTTATCCCCAGAATCTGTGAATAAGTTATTTTATGCAGCAAAATGAACTTTTCAGATGTGATTGTGTTAAAGATCTTGAGATAGGGAGGTTATTCTGGATCATTCTGCAGGCTTAGTGTATTCACAAGTGTCTTTATAAGAAAGTCAGAGAGAGATTCCATGACCAAAAAGGAGTGTTGATAGAATCAAAGGTTGGAGCAATGTATTTTTAAAATGGAGGAAGAAGATCTGAGCCAAGAAATGCATGAGAACTTTCAAGGCAGGAAAAGGCAAGTAAACAGATTCGTTCCTGAAGCGTCCAGAAGAAATGCAGACTTGCCAATGTCATGATTTTAGATGTGTGAACCTCAGAAATGTAAGAAATGTAAGTGAATAAGTTTTTGTTATTTTAAGTTTGTGGTAGTTTTTTTATAGTGGCAATAAGAAACTAATACAGATTTCAGTACCTGAAAGTGGGGTGCTGAGGTAATAAATACCTAAACATGTGGAAGTGGCTTTGGGATTGGGCAATGGGTAGAGTGTAGAAGAATTTTAAAAAGCATGATAGAAGCCTTAGATTTCCTTGAGCAGACTGTTAGCAGAAAAATGGATGTTAAAGACTTCATATATTAGGTCCCAGAAGAAAGTGAATGCACAATAAAGAAAAACTATATCATCTTAATAAATAACTAAATTATCATAAAAAATACTGTTGATAGAAATATGAAAGCCAAAAGCACTGCTGAGGGCTCAGAAAGAAATGAACATGATATTGGAAACTGAAGGAAAGTAAATCTTTGTTATGAAGTGACTGAACCATAGCTGAGTTGTTTCCCATAGTTACAGGGAAAGCAGAATTTGTAAGCATTTGGCTTGGATATTTAGCTGAGGAGATTTCTAAGGATAGTGTTGAAGATGTGCCCTTCTTGATGCTTATAATAGAACAAGAGGAGGAATATATATTAAGGAAGACCTGCTAAACAAAAGGAAATCAGGACTTGATTATGTGGGAAATCCTCGGCCAATCCAAATCGCAAAAGACAATACAATTAGATATACTCTCAGGAAAGCATGCTCTGGAAAGGAAAACAAGGATGTGGCTGGACAATCTTTTCTAGGGCCTGAGAAGAACAAAGGGTCAAGATACTCAGCCACACAGAGGGTACTTTGAAGAGATTAAGTATATAACTAATTGATTTCATTAGCCATCTCAGCAGATGCCAAAAGCAGGGATGATGTAATCAATGAAAAAATCCTGTGGAAAAGCATCTTGTCTAATGGCATGAATCTCTGGGACATACATGGGAACTACACAATGTTCTTGAGGCTGTTATCGCAGAAATATTACAAGCTGTGAAGGTTAATTCTAGATGTCAACTTGGTTAGGTGAAGGAATGCTGAGAAACCTGGTAAAGCAATCTTTTCAGGTGTGTCCATGAGGGTGTTTCCAGCAGGGATTAGTATGAGAGTCTGAGTGGCCTGGGTGTGAAAGACCCACCCTCAGTGTGGGTGGGAACCATCCAATCCACTGGGGATCTGGAGAGAACAAAAGACAGAGGAAAGAGGTGAAGCTCTCTCTTGATCCGCTGGAGCTGGGATATACTCTTCTCTCCTGTCTGTGGACATCAGAGCTTGAGACTCTTCATCTTTTGGGTTCCAGAATTTACACCAAGGACACCATCAGCTTCCCTGGTTCTGAGGCCTTTGGACTTGGGCTGAACCATGCTACCAGCATCCAGTTTATAGATGGCCTATTGTGGGACTTTTCTTCATAGCCACGTGAGCTAATTCCCCTACTAAATCCCTCTCATATAATTATAACATATCCTATTGATTCTGTCTCTCTGGAGAAACTTGACTAATACACAAGCATAGACTGAAAGGGACTGATAGAGGACAAAATGAAAGAAGGCTGCCAGATTACCACAATTCTACAGGCAGCAAAAAGGTTGACAAAACTAATTAGCTGCAAACACACACTACCCTTCATGAAAAAGAATGACTAAGAGGTCAGAGCTGGATGCCCAGAGGTTTGAGCTGAGGGTCCCAGGGAAGGAGTCCAGGGATGAAACGGAGAGTTGTGGAAGAGATTATTCCCAGGTCTTGAAACCTCATAGAGTTTGCCCAGTTGGATTTTAAAATTGCTTGGAACTGGTGTCCCAAAATTTTAAAATTTTGACTGAGGACATCTATAACTGTCATTTTACAGCTGTCCCATTATTATAATTTGGGAACAGATAACTTGTTTTCTAGTTTCACAGGTCCACAAATGGGGAAGAATTTTGCTCTAAATTAGATCCACCCAGAGTCTCACCCATATCTAATTTAGATGAGTTATATGATGATATTTGAAACTTCTTAAATGATGGCATTTAGATGAGGGTTTGAACCTTGAGTTGATGTGGCAATGGGTTAAGCTGTTCCAGGATGGTGGGATGAAATGAATGTATTTTGCATTTGGAATGGATGTAAATTTGGGTGAGCCAATAGGCAGACTATAATAGTCTGAATAATGACCCCCAGCATATTCATAAAGTACTCCTCCTAATCTGTGAATATGTTACTTTAGGTGGCAAAAGGAATTTTGCAAATGTAATTAAGCATTTTAGATGGGAAGATTCCACTAGATAGGCCTGATGGGTATAATACAATCTCAGGTGTCCTTATAATAGAGAGACAGTAGAAGCTTTTACTACATTAAAAGTAGACATGAGGGTGAAACCAGAGATCAAAGTAATACACTTTAAAGATGGAGGAAAGATTCTGAGCCAAGGAATGCAAGTGCACTCTTGGAGCTAGAAAGACAAAGAAAGGGATTCTCCCATGAAGTCTGCAAAAGGAATGAAATCCTGACAACACCATGATTTTAGACTATTGACCTTCAGAAATGTAAGAGAATAAATTTATGTTGTTTTAAGCCACTAAGTTTGTGGTAACTTGTTACAACAGCCCAGGAAGATGATAAATTTACCTTAATTATTGGAAAGCATACAATGCTCAAATAACATTGTGGCTGAATAATATCCCCTCAAATATGAAAGGAATATATAATCATATTTTAAAAATTGAGTTTCAGGCCAGCCCGGTGGCGCACTGCTACAGTGCGCCACTTGGGAGCACGGCGGCGCTCCCGCCGAGGGTTCAGATCCCACATACAGACCGACCGCTCACTGGCTGAGCAAGGTGCGAGCGCGACACCGAGGGTTGCGATCCCGTTGCCGATCACAAAAAAAGACAAAAAGGAAAAAAATAAAATAAAATAAAATAAAAATAATAAAAAATTGAGTTTCTCTTGGCATGTATTTGAGGAATTGGGGTATGCATAAAATATAAAATGAAAATAATTATTGAAAGCATACACAATAAGTGTTCCAAAGAAGAAAGCTAACAATTTCCAGTATAGTATGATTCGATTATCTGTATGATGACAGTATACATATATACAGGATTTGTAATAAAGAGTAATTATTTTCCATTCAAAAAAGAGAATAACAGAAAATGAATTAAAATATCCCTAAGAATACCATTAAATTAGGCCTAAAAAATAACAAAGAAAAGAAAAAATAAATTATGTACTTTTATGGTAATTCAAATGGCCAAATCAATGTACTTGTTCTTTCTACACATAAAATAGGATAGTGATACTAATTTTCTGCCCACATTTTGAGATTCATTTTCATTCTAAAGGAAGTGAACTCAGTTGTACTCTGAAGAATCAATGTGACTTTCAAGCATCTAGTTGTGGAATTTTTCAAATTTTGTGAAATAAGTCTGTTTTTCCAAATGTAACTGTAAAGAGGTTTAGATTTTTTTGATAATTGAAATTTACATATATATTTATTCAAAAATGTTTGTGAGCATCTTCTCACTACCAGGTGCTGTAATAGGTACTACAAATATAATTGTGATTTTTTTTAAAAAAGGCACAGTATTTACCTTCATGAAGGCTACAGTCTAATGGAAAGAACAAAACATAATTAAGCAATTAAAAATATATCTATAGGGGCTGGCCCGGTGGCGCACTGGATAGTGCGCCGCTTGGGAAGCACAGCGGCGCTCCCGTCCGAGG